>NC_141833.1:25192729-25225229 GCF_982586985.1 Callionymus lyra
CTAAACTAGTCTGTTGTTGAAGGACTCAGTGATCGACTAAACTAGTCTGTTGTTGAAGGACTCAGTGATCAACTAAACTAGTCTGTTGTTGAAGGACTCAGTGATCGACTAGACTAGTCTGTTGTTGAATGACTCGATGATTGACTAAACTAGTCTGTTGTTGAATGACTCGACGATCAACTAGACTAGTCTGTTGTTGAATGACTCGATGATTGACTAAACTAGTCTGTTGTTGAATGACTCAGTGATCGACTAAACTAGTCTGTTGTTGAATGACTCAGTGATCGACTAAACTAGTCTGTTGTTGAATGACTCAGTGATCAACTAGATTAGTCTGTTGTTGAATGACTCAGTGATCAACTAGATTAGTCTGTTGTTGAATGACTCAGTAATCAACTAGATTAGTCTGTTGTTGAATGACTCAGTGATCAACTAGACTAGTCTGTTGTTAAATGACTCGACGATCAACTAGACTAGTCTGTTGTTGAATGACTCGATGATTGACTAAACTAGTCTGTTGTTGAATGACTCAGTGATCGACTAAACTAGTCTGTTGTTGAAGGACTCAGTGATCGACTAGACTAGTCTGTTGTTGAATGACTCGATGATTGACTAAACTAGTCTGTTGTTGAATGACTCAGTAATCAACTAGACTAGTCTGTTGTTAAATGACTCGACGATCAACTAGACTAGTCTGTTGTTGAATGACTCGATGATCGACTAGACTGGTCTGTTGTTGAATGACTCAGTGATCAACTAAACTAGTCTGCTGTTGAATGACTCAGTGATCGACTAAACTAGTCTGTTGTTGAATGACTCAGTGATCGACTAGACTAGTCTGTTATTGAATGACTCAGTGATCGACTAAACTAGTCTGTTGTTGAATGACTCAGAGATCGACTAGACTGGTCTGTTGTTGAATGACTCAGTGATCGACTAAACTAGTCTGTTGTTGAATGACTCAGTAATCAACTAGATTTGTCTGTTGTTGAATGACTCAGTGATCGACTAGACTGGTCTGTTGTTGAATGACTCAGTGATCGACTAGACTGGTCTGTTGTTGAATGACTCGCAATCGACTAGTCTGTTGTTGAATGACTCAGTGATCGACTAAACTAGTCTGTTGTTGAATGACTCAGTGATCGACTAAACTAGTCTGTTGTTGAATGACTCAGTGATCGACTAAACTAGTCTGTTGTTGAATGACTCAGTGATCGACTAGACTAGTCTGTTGTTGAATGACTCAGTGATCGACTAGACTAGTCTGTTGTTGAATGACTCAGTGATCGACTAAACTAGTCTGTTGTTGAATGACTCAGTGATCGACTAGACTGGTCTGTTGTTGAATGACTCGCAATCGACTAGACTGGTCTGTTGTTGAATGACTCGCAATCGACTAAACTAGTCTGTTGTTGAATGACTCAGTGATCGACTAAACTAGTCTGTTGTTGAATGACTCAGTGATCGACTAAACTAGTCTGTTCTTGAATGACTCAGTGATCAACTAGATTAGTCTGTTGTTGAATGACTCAGTAATCAACTAGATTAGTCTCTTGTTGAATGACTCAGTAATCAACTAGATTAGTCTGTTCTTGAATGACTCGATGATCAACTAGAGTGGTCTGTTGTTGAATGACTCAGTGATCGACTAAACTAGTCTGTTGTTGAATGACTCAGTGATCGACTAGATTAGTCTGTTCTTGAATGACTCAGTGATCAACTAGATTAGTCTGTTCTTGAATGACTCAGTGATCAACTAGATTAGTCTGTTCTTGAATGACTCAGTAATCAACTAGATTAGTCTGTTGTTGAATGACTCAGTAATCAACTATATTAGTCTGTTCTTGAATGACTCAGTGATCAACTAGATTAGTCTGTTCTTGAATGACTCAGTGATCAACTAGATTAGTCTGTTCTTGAACGACTCAGTGATCGACTAGATTAGTCTGTTCTTGAATGACTCAGTGATCAACTAGATTAGTCTGTTGTTGAATGACTCAGTGATCAACTAGATTAGTCTGTTGTTGAATGACTCAGTAATCAACTAGATTAGTCTGTTGTTGAATGACTCAGTAATCAACTAGATTAGTCTGTTCTTGAACGACTCAGTGATCAACTAGATTAGTCTGTTCTTGAATGACTCAGTGATCAACTAGATTAGTCTGTTGTTGAATGACTCAGTGATCAACTAGATTAGTCTGTTGTTGAATGACTCAGTAATCAACTAGATTAGTCTGTTCTTGAATGACTCAGTAATCAACTAGATTAGTCTGTTCTTGAATGACTCAGTAATCAACTAGATTAGTCTCTTGTTGAATGACTCGATGATCGACTAGACTAGTCTGACAATATTCTCTTCATCCCTTGTTCACAGACTCATCTACACTGAAAACAAACACATTGATTGACAGGTTTTTTGATTCTTGTGTCAACTTTGATCTTCTGACCATGAACGTGCTGACATGAAACACTGTCATCTGTCCTGCCTGCACTCTCTTCTTCACCTTCATCACTCTCTTCTTCACCTTCATCACTCTGTTCTTCACCTTCATCACTCTCTTCTTCACCTTCATCACTCTCTTCTTCACCTTCATCACTCTCTTCTTCACCTTCATCACTCTCTTCTTCACCTTCATCACTCTCTTCTTCACCTTCATCACTCTCTTCTTCACCTTCATCACTCTCTTCTTCACCTTCATCACTCTCTTCTTCACCTTCATCACTCTCTTCTTCACCTTCATCACTCTGTTCTTCACCTTCATCACTCTCTTCTTCACCTTCATCACTCTCTTCTTCACCTTCATCACTCTCTTCTTCACCTTCATCACTTTCTTCTTCACCTTCATCACTCTCTTCTTCTCCTTCATCACTTTCTTCTTCACCTTCATCACTCTCTTCTTCTCCTTCATCACTCTCTTCTTCACCTTCATCACTCTGTTCTTCACCTTCATCACTCTCTTCTTCACCTTCATCACTCTCTTCTTCACCTTCATCACTCTGTTCTTCACCTTCATCACTCTCTTCTTCTCCTTCATCACTCTCTTCTTCACCTTCATCACTCTGTTCTTCACCTTCATCACTCTCTTCTTCACCTTCATCACTCTCTTCTTCACCTTCATCACTCTCTTCTTCACCTTCATCACTCTCTTCTTCACCTTCATCACTTTCTTCTTCACCTTCATCACTCTCTTCTTCTCCTTCATCACTTTCTTCTTCACCTTCATCACTCTCTTCTTCTCCTTCATCACTCTCTTCTTGTCCTTCATCACTCTCTTCTTCTCCTTCATCACTCTCTTCTTCTCCTTCATCACTCTCTTCTTCACTTTCATCACTCTCTTCTTCACCTTCATCACTCTCTTCTTCACCTTCATTTCCCACAAATCAAACACGAGACTGAGATTCATGATCATTTAAATGTAACGTTTAGAACAAAAATACTTGTTGAACATCACACCAGCCCTTCTTCTGAATGACCTCCTCCTTCTTCTGAATGACCTTCACCTTCTTCTGAATGACCTTCACCTTCTTCTGAATGACCTCCACCTTCTTCTGAATGACCTCCACCTTCTTCTGAATGACCTTCTTCTGGATGACCTCCTCCTTCTTCTGAATGACCTTCACCTTCTTCTGAATGACCTTCTTCTGAATGACCTTCACCTTCTTCTGAATGACCTCCACCTTCTTCTGAATTACCTCCACCTTCTTCTTAATGATTCATCACTCTCTTCTTCACCTTCATCACTCTCTTCTTTACCTTCATCACTCTCTTCTTCACCTTCATCACTCTCTTCTTCACCTTCATCACTCTCTTCTTCACCTTCATCACTCTCTTCTTCACCTTATCACTCTCTTCTTCACCTTCATCACTTTCTTCTTCACCTTCATCACTCTCTTCTTCTCCTTCATCACTTTCTTCTTCACCTTCATCACTCTCTTATTCTCCTTCATCACTCTCTTCTTGTCCTTCATCACTCTCTTCTTCACCTTCATCACTCTCTTCTTCACCTTCATTTCCCACAAATCAAACACGAGACTGAGATTCATGATCATTTAAATGTAACGTTTAGAACAAAAATACTTGTTGAACATCACACCAGCCCTTCTTCTGAATGACCTCCTCCTTCTTCTGAATGACCTTCACCTTCTTCTGAATGACCTCCTCCTTCTTCTGAATGACCTCCACCTTCTTCTGAATGACCTCCTCCTTCTTCTGAATGACCTCCACCTTCTTCTGAATGACCTCCACCTTCTTCTGAATGACCTTCACCTTCTTCTGAATGACCTTCACCTTCTTCTGAATGACCTCCTCCTTCTTCTGAATGACCTTCACCTTCTTCTGAATTACCTTCACCTTCTTCTGAATGACCTCCACCTTCTTCTGGATGACCTTCTTCTGAATGACCTTCTTCTGAATGACCTCCTCCTTCTTCTTAATGACCTCCACCTTCTTCTTCATGACCTCCACCTTCTTCTTAATGACCTACTCCTTCTTCTGAATGACCTCCACCTTCTTCTGAATGACCTCCACCTTCTTCTGAATAACCTCCACCTTCTTCTGAATTACCTACTCCTTCTGAATGACCTCCACCTTCTTCTTAATGACCTTCACCTTCTTCTTAATGACCTCCTCCTTCTTCTGAATGACTAATCACGCTTTCCCTTGGAGTCCCTTGGAGGTGGAGACCATTGATGACGTGCGGTGACAAACCTCCATGCTCGACCAATCACAGCACACACACACTTAAACACACACACACACTTCAGAGTCAATAAACCTGTGATTGACAGTTGAAGCTGGTGACGTGACCTTGTGAGATGTTGGATGAACATCATGTGTCGACCTTCAGTGCTGGAGCAACAGGATGTTCACCTGCTCACTGAACACAGTGTTGCATCAGAGCCTGTTGCTTAGGAACCGTCGATCCTGCTTCAGCTGGAAAAGCTGCAACAAAGTGAAACATTTGTTGCTGAGCATCGATGGATTCACAACTAACATTAACTTAGTAACTCGTCATCGTGAGAACTAGTCTTTAATCGAGAGTCAAGGTCACCAGATATAAACCAGTTTAAATCAACGATATATTAACAATATGTACAAGTGATATATTAGTGATATATTAATGATGTATACGTGATGTATTAGTGATATATTACCAATATATACATGATGTATACGTGATATATTAGTGATGTATTATTGATATATTAGTGATATATATGTGGTATTTTAGTGATATATATGTGGTATTTTAGTGATATATTAGTGATATATTAAAAATATATACTGTAGGTGATATATACGTGATATATTAGTGATGTATGTATGTACTAGTTGATGTTTAATGACACCAGAGTTGATACTAGTTGATGTTTAATGACACCAGAGTTGATACTAGTTGATGTTTAATGACACCAGAGTTGATACTAGTTGATGTTTAATGACACCAGAGTTGATACTAGTTGATGTTTAATTACACCAGAGTTGATACTAGTTGATGTTTAAATGACACCAGAGTTGATACTAGTCGATGTGTAATGACACCAGAGTTGATACTAGTTGATGTTTAATGACACCAGAGTTGATACTAGTTGATGTTTAATGACACCAGAGTTGATACTAGTTGATGTTTAATGACACCAGAGTTGATACTAGTTGATGTTTAATGACACCAGAGTTAATACTAGTTGATGTTTAATGACACCAGAGTTGATACTAGTTGATGTTTAATGACACCAGAGTTGATACTAGTTGATGTTTAATGACACCAGAGTTAATACTAGTTGATGTTTAATGACACCAGAGTTGATACTAGTTGATGTTTAATGACACCAGAGTTGATACTAGTTGATGTTTAATGACACCAGAGTTGATACTAGTTGATGTTTAATGACACCAGAGTTAATACTAGTTGATGTTTAATGACACCAGAGTTAATACTAGTTGATGTTTAATGACACCAGAGTTGATACTAGTTGATGTTTAATGACACCAGAGTTGATACTAGTTGATGTTTAATGACACCAGAGTTGATACTAGTTGATGTTTAATGACACCAGAGTTGATACTAGTTGATGTTTAATGACACCAGAGTTGATACTAGTTGATGTTTAATGACACCAGAGTTGATACTAGTTGATGTTTAATGACACCAGAGTTGATACTAGCTGATGTTTAATTACACCAGAGTTGATACTAGTTGATGTTTAATTACACCAGAGTTGATACTAGTTGATGTTTAATTACACCAGAGTTGATACTAGTTGATGTTTAATGACACCAGAGTTGATACTAGTTGATGTTTAATGACACCAGAGTTGATACTAGTTGATGTTTAATGACACCAGAGTTGATACTAGTTGATGTTTAATAACACCAGAGTTGATACTAGTTGATGTTTAATAACACCAGAGTTGATACTAGTTGATGTTTAATGACACCAGAGTTGATAATGGTTGATGTTTAATGACACCAGAGTTGATACTAGTTGATGTTTAATGACACCAGCGTTGATACTAGTTGATGTTTAATGCGACCAGAGTTAATACTAGTTGATGTTTAATGACACCAGAGTTGATACTAGTTGATGTTTAATGACACCAGTGTTGACACTAGTTGATGTTTAATGACACCAGTGTTGATACTAGTTCATGTTAAATGACACCAGAGTTGATACTAGTTGATGTTTAATGACACCAGAGTTGATACTAGTTGATGTTTAATGACACCAGAGTTGATAATGGTTGATGTTTAATGACACAGGAGTTGATACTAGTTGATGTTTAATGACACCAGAGTTGATAATGGTTGATGTTTAATGACACAGGAGTTGATACTAGTTGATGTTTAATGACACCAGTGTTGATACTAGTTGATGTTTAATGCGACCAGAGTTGATACTAGTTGATGTTTAATGACACCAGAGTTGATACTAGTTGATGTTTAATGACAGCAGAGTTGATACTAGTTGATGTTTAATGACGACAGAGTTGATAATGGTTGATGTTTAATGACACCAGAGTTGATACTAGTTGATGTTTAATGACACCAGAGTTGATACTAGTTGATGTTTAATGACACCAGAGTTGATACTAGTTGATGTTTAATGACACCAGAGTTGATACTAGTTGATGTTTAATGACACCAGAGTTGATAATGGTTGCTGTTTAATGACACCAGAGTTGATACTAGTTGATGTTTAATGACACCAGAGTTGATACTAGTTGATGTTTGATGACACCAGAGTTGATACTAGTTGATGTTTAATGACACCAGAGTTGATACTAGTTGATGTTTAAATGACACCAGAGTTGATACTAGTTGATGTTTAATGACACCAGAGTTGATACTAGTTGATGTTTAATGACACCAGAGTTGATACTAGTTGATGTTTAATGAGCCCAGAGTTGATACTAGTTGATGTTTAATGACACCAGAGTTGATACTAGTTGATGTTTAATGACACCAGAGTTGATACTAGTTGATGTTTAATGACACCAGAGTTGATACTAGTTGATGTTTAATGACACCAGCGTTGATACTAGTTGATGTTTAATGACACCAGAGTTGATAATGGTTGATGTTTAATGACACCAGAGTTGATACTAGTTGATGTTTAATGACACCAGAGTTGATACTAGTTGATGTTTAATGACACCAGAGTTCATACTAGTTGATGTTTAATGAGCCCAGAGTTGATACTAGTTGATGTTTAATGACACCAGAGTTGATACTAGTTGATGTTTAATGACACCAGAGTTGATACTAGTTGATGTTTAATGACACCAGAGTTGATACTAGTTGATGTTTAATGACACCAGAGTTGATACTGATTGATGTTTAATGACACCAGAGTTGATACTAGTTGATGTTTAATGACACCAGAGTTGATACTAGTTGATGTTTAATGACACCAGAGTTAATACTAGTTGATGTTTAATGACACCAGAGTTGATACTAGTTGATGTTTAATGACACCAGAGTTGATACTAGTTGATGTTTAATGACACCAGAGTTGATACTAGTTGATGTTTAATGACACCAGAGTTGATACTAGTTGATGTTTAATGACACCAGAGTTGATACTAGTTGATGTTTAATGACACCAGAGTTGATAATGGTTGATGTTTAATGACACAGGAGTTGATACTAGTTGATGTTTAATGACACCAGCGTTGATACTAGTTGATGTTTAATGCGACCAGAGTTAATACTAGTTGATGTTTAATGACACCAGAGTTGATACTAGTTGATGTTTAATGACACCAGTGTTGACACTAGTTGATGTTTAATGACACCAGTGTTGATACTAGTTCATGTTTAATGACACCAGAGTTGATACTAGTTGATGTTTAATGACACCAGAGTTGATACTAGTTGATGTTTAATGACACCAGAGTTGATAATGGTTGATGTTTAATGACACAGGAGTTGATACTAGTTGATGTTTAATGACACCAGAGTTGATAATGGTTGATGTTTAATGACACAGGAGTTGATACTAGTTGATGTTTAATGACACCAGTGTTGATACTAGTTGATGTTTAATGCGACCAGAGTTGATACTAGTTGATGTTTAATGACACCAGAGTTGATACTAGTTGATGTTTAATGACAGCAGAGTTGATACTAGTTGATGTTTAATGACGACAGAGTTGATAATGGTTGATGTTTAATGACACCAGAGTTGATACTAGTTGATGTTTAATGACACCAGAGTTGATACTAGTTGATGTTTAATGACACCAGAGTTGATACTAGTTGATGTTTAATGACACCAGAGTTGATACTAGTTGATGTTTAATGACACCAGAGTTGATACTAGTTGATGTTTAATGACACCAGAGTTGATAATGGTTGCTGTTTAATGACACCAGAGTTGATACTAGTTGATGTTTAATGACACCAGAGTTGATACTAGTTGATGTTTGATGACACCAGAGTTGATACTAGTTGATGTTTAATGACACCAGAGTTGATACTAGTTGATGTTTAAATGACACCAGAGTTGATACTAGTTGATGTTTAATGACACCAGAGTTGATACTAGTTGATGTTTAATGACACCAGAGTTGATACTAGTTGATGTTTAATGAGCCCAGAGTTGATACTAGTTGATGTTTAATGACACCAGAGTTGATACTAGTTGATGTTTAATGACACCAGAGTTGATACTAGTTGATGTTTAATGACACCAGAGTTGATACTAGTTGATGTTTAATGACACCAGCGTTGATACTAGTTGATGTTTAATGACACCAGAGTTGATAATGGTTGATGTTTAATGACACCAGAGTTGATACTAGTTGATGTTTAATGACACCAGAGTTCATACTAGTTGATGTTTAATGACACCAGAGTTCATACTAGTTGATGTTTAATGAGCCCAGAGTTGATACTAGTTGATGTTTAATGACACCAGAGTTGATACTAGTTGATGTTTAATGACACCAGAGTTGATACTAGTTGATGTTTAATGACACCAGAGTTGATACTAGTTGATGTTTAATGACACCAGAGTTGATACTGATTGATGTTTAATGACACCAGAGTTGATACTAGTTGATGTTTAATGACACCAGAGTTGATACTAGTTGATGTTTAATGACACCAGAGTTAATACTAGTTGATGTTTAATGACACCAGAGTTGATACTAGTTGATGTTTAATGACACCAGAGTTGATACTAGTTGATGTTTAATGACACCAGAGTTGATACTAGTTGATGTTTAATGACACCAGAGTTGATACTAGTTGATGTTTAATGACACCAGAGTTGATACTAGCTGATGTTTAATTACACCAGAGTTGATACTAGTTGATGTTTAAATGACACCAGAGTTGATACTAGTTGATGTTTAAATGACACCAGAGTTGATACTAGTTGATGTTTAATGACACCAGAGTTGATACTAGTTGATGTTTAATGACACCAGAGTTGATACTAGTTAATGTGTAATGACACCAGAGTTGATAATGGTTGATGTTTAATGACACAGGAGTTGATACTGATTGATGTTTAATGACACCAGAGTTGATACTAGTTGATGTTTAATGCAACCAGAGTTGATACTAGTTGATGTTTAATGACACCAGAGTTGAAACAAGTTGATGTTTAGTGACACCAGAGTTGATACTAGTTCATGTTTAGTGACACCAGAGTTGATACTAGTTCATGTTCAATGACACCAGAGTTGATACTAGTTCATGTTTAATGACACCAGAGTTGATACCATTTGATGTTTAATGCGACCAGAGTTGATACTAGTTGATGTTTAATGCGACTAGAGTTGATACTAGTTGATGTTTAATTACACCAGAGTTGATACTAGTTGATGTTTAATGACACCAGAGTTGATACTAGTTGATGTTTAATGACACCAGAGTTGATACTAGTTGATGTTTAATGACACCAGAGTTGATACTAGTTGATGTTTAATAACACCAGAGTTGATACTAGTTGATGTTTAATGACACCAGAGTTGATATTAGTTGATGTTTAATGACACCAGAGTTGATAATGGTTGATGTTTAATGACACAGGAGTTGATACTAGTTGATGTTTAATGACACCAGCGTTGATACTAGTTGATGTTTAATGCGACCAGAGTTAATACTAGTTGATGTTTAATGACACCAGAGTTGATACTAGTTGATGTTTAATGACACCAGTGTTGATACTAGTTGATGTTTAATGACACCAGTGTTGATACTAGTTCATGTTTAATGACACCAGAGTTGATACTAGTTGATGTTTAATGACACCAGAGTTGATACTAGTTGATGTTTAATGACACCAGAGTTGATAATGGTTGATGTTTAATGACACAGGAGTTGATACTAGTTGATGTTTAATGAGACCAGAGTTGATAATGGTTGATGTTTAATGACACAGGAGTTGATACTAGTTGATGTTTAATGACACCAGTGTTGATACTAGTTGATGTTTAATGCGACCAGAGTTGATACTAGTTGATTTTTAATGACACCAGAGTTGATACTAGTTGATGTTTAATGAAAGCAGAGTTGATACTAGTTGATGTTTAATGACGACAGAGTTGATACTAGTTGATGTTTAATGAAAGCAGAGTTGATACTAGTTGATGTTTAATGACGACAGAGTTGATAATGGTTGATGTTTAATGACACCAGAGTTGATACTAGTTGATGTTTAATGACACCAGAGTTGATACTAGTTGATGTTTAATGACACCAGAGTTGATACTAGTTGATGTTTAATGACACCAGAGTTGATACTAGTTGATGTTTAATGACACCAGAGTTGATACTAGTTGATGTTTAATGACACCAGAGTTGATAATTGTTGCTGTTTAATGACACCAGAGTTGATACTAGTTGATGTTTAATGACACCAGAGTTGATACTAGTTGATGTTTAATGACACCAGAGTTGATACTAGTTGATGTTTAAATGACACCAGAGTTGATACTAGTTGATGTTTAATGACACCAGAGTTGATACTAGTTGATGTTTAATGACACCAGAGTTGATACTAGTTGATGTTTAATGACACCAGAGTTGATACTAGTTGATGTTTAATGACACCAGAGTTGATACTAGTTGATGTTTAATGACACCAGTGTTGATACTAGTTGATGTTTAATGACACCAGTGTTGATACTAGTTCATGTTTAATGACACCAGAGTTGATACTAGTTGATGTTTAATGACACCAGAGTTGATACTAGTTGATGTTTAATGACACCAGAGTTGATACTAGTTGATGTTTAATGACACCAGAGTTGATACTAGTTGATGTTTAATGACACCAGAGTTGATACTAGTTGATGTTTAATGACACCAGAGTTGATACTAGTTGATGTTTAATGACACCAGAGTTGATACTAGTTGATGTTTAATGACTCCAGAGTTGATACTAGTTGATCTTCATCAGAGGAACAGGAAGTGAGATTCCTCAACATGTCAACAAAGGTAAGATCCTGGTCTTGTGGTTCTGATGTGTTGAACTGATTCTTTCACTTGAGGCTCCAGAGACACAAAACGCTGTGAAACTAGTGTCGTGACAGTTGGCGACACCTACGAACACAGAGTGTGATTCTAGATACTTGTGGACGATGAACTTGCTCTGAATCAGAATGTTTTTCTCACGGGTCGGTGGTGTTGGTTCACTACTTTAACCTGTCGTCGTGTCCGTCAAAGATGACCTTGAGTTGACGAGTCGTGTTGAAGATGCTCCAGAAGAGAGTTGGTCACAGTTGTTGAGATGTTTCACACGAGAAGATCACATGGTCACGACGAGTCCTGAAGATCAACGTGAACAGCAGCTGCGTCTCACACTGTGTGTGTCGCTGGAATGTTGTTTACACACCGTCGTGCTGAGTGTGTGTCACTGAGTCGCACACTTACATATGGAAGTGATGCGTTCATGGACCGTCAGTCATTAATGATCGACATGTTGAACATTATTTCAATCTCATGGTTCTTGTGTCTGTTGAAGCTCAAGTGTTAGTGAGCGTTTGATCCAAACTGTTGCTTCGTTTCCTCGTGAGTTGATACTTAAATATTGAGCTTTAATACTGTAAAATACTGTAAAATACTGTAAAATACTGTAAAATACTGTTCAATACTGTAAAATACTGTAAAATACTGTTAACTACTGTTCAATACTGTAAAATACTGTAAAATACTGTTCAATACTGTAAAATACTGTAAAATACTGTAAAATACTGTAAAATAATGTTCAATACTGTTCAATACTGTTCAATACTGTTCAATACTTTTCAATAATGTTCAATACTGTAAAATACTGTTCAATAATGTTCAATACTGTAAAATACTGTTCAATACTGTAAAATACTGTTCAATACTGTTCAATACTGTAAAATACTGTTCAATACTGTAAAATAATGTTCAATACTGTAAAATAATGTTCAATACTGTAAAATAATGTTCAATACTGTTAAATACTGTTAAATACTGTTCAATACTGTAAAATAATGTTCAATACTGTTCAATACTGTAAAATAATGTTCAATACTGTTAAATACTGTTCAATACTGTAAAATAATGTTCAATAATGTTCAATACTGTAAAATAATGTTCAATACTGTTCAATACTGTTCAATAATGTTCAATACTGTAAAATAATGTTCAATACTGTAAAATAATGTTCAATAATGTTCAATACTGTAAAATAATGTTCAATACTGTAAAATACTGTTCAATAATGTTCAATACTGTAAAATAATGTTCAATACTGTAAAATAATGTTCAATACTGTAAAATCCTGTTCAATAATGTTCAATACTGTAAAATAATGTTCAATACTGTAAAATACTGTTCAATACTTTTCAATAATGTTCAATACTGTTCAATACTGTAAAATAATGTTCAATACTGTAAAATACTGTTCAATACTGTTCAATACTGTAAAATAATGTTCAATACTGTAAAATAATGTTCAATACTGTTCAATACTGTAAAATAATGTTCAATACTGTAAAATAATGTTCAATACTGTTCAATACTGTAAAATAATGTTCAATACTGTAAAATAATGTTCAATACTGTTAAATACTGTAAAATAATGTTAAATACTGTAAAACAATGTTCAATACTGTTAAATACTGTTTAATGTTAAGTGTCTCATCATAACAACTTCACAGTTGAAGTACGACTATAATGGAGAAAGAAAAACGCATCAACTCAATAATGAGTGAATCACAGTCGGACAGTGAAAAACTTCCTTTTAGAAGAAACCTGGAGCAGAACCAGACTCAGTGTTGACTCCTAATGTGAGCGGCTGGGGAGGAAGGATGGGGGGAAGACAGTTGTTGCTGTAGTTGTGTAGCTGTTGATATGTGTGATACAGGAGTGTAGTTGTGTAGCTGTTTATATGTGTGATACAGGAGTGTAGTTGTGTAGCTGTTTATATGTGTGATACAGGAGTGTAGTTGTGTAGCTGTTTATATGTGTGATACAGGAGTGTAGCTATTTATATGTGTGATACAGGAGTGTAGCTGTTTATATGTGTGATACAGGAGTGTAGTTGTGTAGCTGTTTATATTTGTGATACAGGAGTGTAGTTGTGTAGCTGTTTATATGTGTGATACAGGATTGTAGTTGTGTAGCTGTTGATATGTGTGATACAGGACTGTAGTTGTGTAACTGTTTATGTGTGATACAGGACTGTAGTTGTGTAGCTGTTCATATGTGTGATACAGGAGTGTAGTTGTGTAGCTGTTGATATGTGTGATACAGGATTGTAGTTGTGTAGCTGTTGATATGTGTGATACAGGAGTGTAGTTGTGTAGCTGTTTATATGTGTGATACAGGAGTGTAGTTGTGTAGCTGTTTATATGTGTGATACAGGAGTGTAGTTGTGTAGCTGTTTATATGTGTGATACAGGAGTGTAGTTGTGTAGCTGTTTATATTTGTGATACAGGAGTGTAGCTGTTTATATGTGTGATACAGGATTGTAGTTGTGTAGCTGTTGATATGTGTGATACAGGACTGTAGTTGTGTAACTGTTTATGTGTGATACAGGACTGTAGTTGTGTAGCTGTTCATATGTGTGATACAGGATTGTAGTTGTGTAGCTGTTGATATGTGTGATACAGGAGTGTAGCTGTTTATATGTGTGATACAGGATTGTAGTTGTGTAGCTGTTTATATGTGTGATACAGGAGTGTAGCTGTTTATATGTGTGATACAGGATTGTAGTTGTGTAGCTGTTGATATGTGTGATACAGGACTGTAGTTGTGTAGCTGTTGATATGTGTGATACAGGACTGTAGTTGTGTAGCTGTTGATATGTGTGATACAGGACTGTAGTTGTGTAGCTGTTGATGTGTGTGATACAGGAGTGTAGTTGTGTAGTTGTTTATATGTGTGATACAGGATTGTAGTTGTGTAGCTGTTGATATGTGTGATACAGGACTGTAGTTGTGTAGCTGTTGATATGTGTGATACAGGACTGTAGTTGTAAGTAAGTAAGTAAGTAAGTAATATATATTTATATAGCGCTTTTCGAGACCAGGGTCACAAAGCGCTTTAACAATCAAAACAATACTCAAAACAGTACATACTTCAAAGATCAAGACAACACAGAGAACAACACAGGAGTTCGAGAAATTCAAGGAAAAGCCTGCACAAATAGAAACGTCTTAAGATGTTTCTTAAAGGAGTCAGTAGACTCCATCAAGCGCAAAGAGAGAGGGAGATTGTTCCAAAGCTTAGGAGCAACAGCCTGAAAAGATTTCTCTCCTCTGGTCCTGAGCCGTGTGCGTGGAACCATAAGTAGATTCTGATCCACAGACCTCAGAGACCGAGCTGGGGTGTAAGGCTGGATCAGATCAGTGATGTAAGGAGGAGCCTGACCATGAATAGCTCTGAAAGTAAGAACCAGAATTTTAAAGTTGATCCTGAAAGAAACTGGAAGCCAGTGAAGAGTTTTAAGGACCGGAGAAATGTGAGTTCTTCTACTAGAGCGGGTCAGAATTCTCGCTGCAGAGTTCTGAATCAACTGCAGGCGAGACAGCTCCTTCTTGTTAAGACATGAAAACAAACTGTTACAATAGTCCAGACGAGAAGAAACAAACGCATGGATTACAAGCTCCAGATCATGTTGTGACAGCATTTTCCTAAGTTTAGAGATTTTTCTCAGTTGAAGGAAACAGTTTCTGGTCAGTTTTCTACAGTGTTGAACAAGAGACATGTCTTTATCAAATACAACACCCAGGTTTCTCAGGCTCAGTTTGACAGACTGACCTAAGTCACCCAAGTACTGACTCAACCCTGGAATCGTATCATCAGGAGCAATCACCAGAGTTTCAGTTTTGTCCACATTAAGCTGTAAAGTGTTTTCACTCAGCCATTGTTTGATTTCTAGCAAACAATTGACTAAGCTGTTCAGCCTTTGGGGCTCAGTTGGGTCAAAAGAGCAGTAGAGCTGGATGTCATCAGCAAAAATGTGATAAGAAACATCTGGAAATCTCTGAATGATTTTACCAAGGGGAATCAAGTACAGCAAAAACAATAAAGGACCCAGAACAGAACCTTGAGGGACTCCACACAACAGATCTGCCGATTCAGACCTCATTTGATTGGCAGATACACTAAAACTGCGCCCAGAAAGGTAAGATGAGAACCATTCTAACACAGACCCAGACAGTCCCACTTCATCCCTTAGTCTTCTCAGCAGGATCTGGTGATCAACTGTGTCAAAGGCTGACGACAGATCCAAGAGAACCAGAACAGTGAATTTACCAGAGTCAGCCGACATCATGATGTCACTGGACACTTTCAGTAAAGCTGTCTCCGTAGAGTGATGTTTACGGAAGCCAGACTGAAACTTCTCATGGATGTCGCTCTGATCCAAGAACAAAGACAGCTGCTCGGACACCACCTTCTCCAAGATCTTGGACAAGAAAGGGAGCTTAGAAATAGGCCTGAAATTACTGAGGTCAGTTGGGTCTAAGCCTGGTTTTTTGAGCAGAGGCTCCACAATGGCATGTTTAAATGCATTGGGAAAAACCCCTGTGGAAAGGGAGAGGTTCACCATATTGGTAACCCAGGGGCCAATTACATCAAATACTTTGATAAAAAGCCTACAAGGAAGGACGTCATCTGAGCAAGAGGAGGGTTTCATCTTGTTCACTAGTGATGAAATATCACCCAAAGATACAGCAGAGAAGGATGACCAAGAGAAGGAGATGGGCTCAGAGACAGTAGGGGTTCCCAACAAAGGGGGAGAGATTTTCTCTTTGATCAATTTAATTTTGTCAATGAAAAATCTCAACAATGCATTGCTGTCAGCTTCACAGAAGACCGGCGTGATTTGAGGAGCAGGAGACACGAGAGAATTAATCGTGTCAAACAAAACTTTGGGGTTTTTCCTATTTGCTGCTACCAGTTTTCTGATGTAATCAGATCTAGCAGTTTCTACCATCTCATTGTAAGAAGTCAACAGATCCCTGAGGTGAAGTCTGTGCACCTCAAGTTTAGTAGACTTCCAGAGACGCTCAGTCTTTCGACAAAGTCTCTTCAGACTCAGGAGATCTTCATTTGTCCAATGGCACCGTTTTTTCTGAATTTTCAAGTTCGATTTAACAGGTGCCACTTGATCCAGAATTTCAACACAATGATCAGTAAAACAGTGAATCAAACTGTCCACATCTGGACAGTCATCAAAGGAAAGACGGTCAAACATAGCAGAAAAACTGTCTGCAGTATCGGCTGAGATGACACGCCTCTGAGACCTAACTTTCAAAGGCTTAGGTTCAGGGATGAAGTCCAGGTTGAACAAGACAAGAGAATGATCACTCAGATGGACATCATGTACAGATACATTAGAAATGTTCAGGCCAAGAGTAAAAACTAAGTCTAAAATGTGGCCTTTTTGATGAGTGGGTTCAGAAACATGTTGCTCAAAATTAAAGGCTTCAGTTAAAGTTAAAAGTTCTTTAGCAGAACAAGATGTGACGTCATCAACATGAAGATTAAAGTCTCCAAGAATAAGAACAGATTCCATCTGAATAATGGAAGATAAGAAGTCACTAAAGTCTTTCAAGAACATCGCCGCAGGACCAGGCGGACGGTAGATTGACACACAATAGAAAGGTCTTGTAGAACCAACCAAGATCATCTGAGACTCAAAAGAAGTGAATTCCTGTGTCTGAATCACTTTGCAAGAACAACTCTCCCTAAAAACAGTAGCAAGACCTCCTCCACGACCAGAGAGGCGAGGCTTCCCCAGGACAGCGCTCCCTACTGGACAGAGTTCGTTCAGATGAATAAACTCTTCCTCTCTCTGCCAAGTCTCAGAAAGACATAATAAATCCAAATTAACTCTTGTGAAAAGATCATTAAGAATAAAGGATTTATTAGTAATGGAGCGAACATTAAGAAGTCCCACATTCAGCACCGATGACGTCACTGACGACGCCGCGTCACTGACAGGCGCGCAGAGCGGGATCTTTTGAAGCGAACAGCGGTCACGTGGGTACCAGCTGTCACTGAAGTTCAACTCGGTTGTAAAAGTCGAATTAAAGAGAGGAAATGAAAAAATCTTACCACCTTTCGTTGAGGTCTGGACAGACGGCAGCGCTGATGTGTCGTCACACACAGTGAGAGGAATGTCGATCAAACAACGATGACGTTCGATGACGTCAGAGTTGTTCCGAGCGATCGCAACTGCACGTCTCATCCTGACCTGAACTCCAGCCCGACTCGATCCCTTGTGGAAATCGCCCGGTACTCGAGAGATCAAACGATATTCCACAGAGTCCGAGTCGATGAGAAGCGGAGCCGGAAACACGTTCACCGGACGTTGGTAACGGTCGCGAGTGAAGTCCTCCATCGACTCTCTGATGTTAAAAAGAGCATCACGATCATAGATCATAGTTGTGTAGCTGTTGATGTGTGTAATCCAGGACTGTAGTTGTGTAGCTGTTGATATGTGTAATACAGGAGTGTAGTTGTGTAGTTGATTTCTTTCATCTTCTTCATTGACTAGTAGAGTTGTGTGTCATCATCATAACAGTAACGTTTATAAAGTGTCTTCTGATCAAGTCTAGTAGAAACATATACATATAGATAGTGAATAGGACCAAGAACAGAACCTTGTTGGACACCATAGCTGACCTTAGTGTGTGTCAATGAGAGGTGGTTGATAATGTTTATGTCAGATATATAACATTTAAACCAGTTTAAACGTATGTCTATATGGTTTAATCTCTGTAGAAGAATGTGGTGTCAACAGTGTCAAGCTCTGAGATCTAGAAGCTTGTTCTTCTACTTCTACTGAAACACGGCCTTGATCACATAATCAGCAGTTGTTACTGATGTTACCAGGTCTCTGTGCTGTGGTCCCTCTAACCAGACTGAACCACTTGATCGGTCTTTGAAATGAAGACAAGATTAGAGATAGAACTCTAGTTAGTGAGAACCTCTGGATCAAGAGATCGAACAATAGTTAGTGAGAACCTCTGGATCAAGAGATGGAACTATAGTTAGTGAGAACCTCTGGATCAAGAGATAGAACTATAGTTAGTGAGAACCTCTGGATCAAGAGATGGAACTATAGTTAGTGAGAACCTCTGGATCAAGAGATAGAACTATAGTTAGTGAGAACCTCTGGATCAAGAGATAGAACTATAGTTAGTGAGAACCTCTGGATCAAGAGATAGAACTCTAGTTAGTGAGAACCTCTGGATCAAGAGATAGAATTATAGTTAGTGAGAACCTCTGGATCAAGAGATAGAACTCTAGTTAGTGAGAACCTCTGGATCAAGAGATAGAACTCTAGTTAGTGAGAACCTCTGGATCAAGAGATAGAACTCTAGTTAGTGAGAACCTCTCGATCAAGAGATAGAACTATAGTTAGTGAGAACCTCTGGATCAAGAGATAGAACTCTAGTTAGTGAGAACCTCTGGATCAATAGATAGAACTCTAGTTAGTGAGAACCTCTGGATCAAGAGATAGAACTCTAGTTAGTGAGAACCTCTGGATCAAGAGATAGAACTATAGTTAGTGAGAACCTCTGGATCAAGAGATAGAACTATATCTAGTGAGAACCTCTGGATCAAGAGATAGAACTATAGTTAGTGAGAACCTCTGGATCAATGGATAGAACTATATCTAGTGAGAACCTCTGGATCAAGAGATAGAACTATAGTTAGTGAGAACCTCTGGATCAAAAGATAGAACTCTAGTTAGTGAGAACCTCTGGATCAAGAGATAGAATTATAGTTAGTGAGAACCTCTGGATCAAGAGATAGAACTCTAGTTAGTGAGAACCTCTGGATCAAGAGATAGAACTATAGTTAGTGAGAACCTCTGGATCAAGAGATAGAACTCTAGTTAGTGAGAACCTCTGGATCAAGAGATAGAACTCTAGTTAGTGAGAACCTCTGGATCAAGAGATAGAACTATAGTTAGTGAGAACCTCTGGATCAAGAGATAGAACTCTAGTTAGTGAGAACCTCTGGATCAAGAGATAGAACTCTAGTTAGTGAGAACCTCTGGATCAAGAGATAGAACTCTAGTTAGTGAGAACCTCTGGATCAAGAGATAGAACTCTAGTTAGTGAGAACCTCTGGATCAAGAGATAGAACTATAGTTAGTGAGAACCTCTGGATCAATAGATAGAACTATAGTTAGTGAGAACCTCTGGATCAAGAGATAGAACTCTAGTTAGTGAGAACCTCTGGATCAAGAGATATAACTATAGTTAGTGAGAACCTCTGGATCAAGAGATACAGTGCCTTGCGAAAGTATTCGGCCCCCTTGAACCTTTCAACATTTCGCCACATTTCAGGCTTCAAACATAAAGATATACAATTTTAATTTTTTGTCATGAATCAACAACAAGTGGGACACAATCGTGAAGTGGAACGAGATTTATTGGATAATTTAAACTTTTTTAACAAATAAAAAACTGAAAAGTGGGGCGTGCAATATTATTCGGCCCCTTTACTTTCAGTGCAGCAAACTCACTCCAGAAGTTCAGTGAGGATCTTTGAATGATCCAATGTTGTCCTAAATGACTGATGATGATCAATAGAAGGCACCTGTGTGTAATCAAGTCTCCGTATAAATGCACCTGCTCTTTGATAGTCTCAGGGTTCTGTTTAAAGCGCAGAGAGAACCATGAAGACAAAGGAACACACCAGGCAGGTCCGAGATACTGTTGTGGAGAAGTTTAAAGCCGGATTTGGATACAAAAAGATTTCCCAAGCTTTAAACATCTCAAGGAGCACTGTGCAAGCAATTATATTGAAATGGAAGTAGTATCAGACCACTGCAAATCTACCAAGACCCGGCCGTCCCTCCAAACTTTCATCTCAAACAAGAGATAAAACTATAGCTAGTGAGAACCTCTGGATCAAGAGATAAAACTATAGCTAGTGAGAACCTCTGGATCAAGAGATAGAACTATAGTTAGTGAGAACCTCTGGATCAATAGATATAACTATAGTTAGTGAGAACCTCTGGATCAAGAGATATAACTATAGTTAGTGAGAACCTCTGGATCAAGAGATAGAACTCTAGTTAGTGAGAACCTCTGGATCAAGAGATATAACTCTAGTTAGTGAGAACCTCTGGATCAAGAGATAGAACTATAGTTAGTGAGAACCTCTGGATCAAGAGATAGAACTATAGTTAGTGAGAACCTCTGGATCAAGAGATAGAACTCTAGTTAGTGAGAACCTCTGGATCAAGAGATAGAACTCTAGTTAGTGAGAACCTCTGGATCAAGAAATATAACTATAGTTAGTGAGAACCTCTGGATCAAGAGATAGAACTATAGTTAGTGAGAACCTCTGGATCAATAGATAGAACTATAGTTAGTGAGAACCTCTGGATCAAGAGATAGAACTATAGTTAGTGAGAACCTCTGGATCAAGAGATAGAACTATAGTTAGTGAGAACCTCTGGATCAAGAGATATAACTATAGTTAGTGAGAACCTCTGGATCAAGAGATATAACTATAGTTAGTGAGAACCTCTGGATCAATAGATAGAACTATAGTTAGTGAGAACCTCTGGATCAATAGATAGAACTATAGTTAGTGAGAACCTCTGGATCAAGAGATATAACTATAGTTAGTGAGAACCTCTGGATCAAGAGATAAAACTATAGCTAGTGAGAACCTCTGGATCAAGAGATAGAACTATAGTTAGTGAGAACCTCTGGATCAATAGATATAACTATAGTTAGTGAGAACCTCTGGATCAAGAGATATAACTATAGTTAGTGAGAACCTCTGGATCAAGAGATAGAACTCTAGTTAGTGAGAACCTCTGGATCAAGAGATATAACTCTAGTTAGTGAGAACCTCTGGATCAAGAGATAGAACTATAGTTAGTGAGAACCTCTGGATCAAGAGATAGAACTATATCTAGTGAGAACCTCTGGATCAATAGATAGAACTATATCTAGTGAGAACCTCTGGATCAATAGATAGAACTATATCTAGTGAGAACCTCTGGATCAAGAGATAGAACTATAGTTAGTGAGAACCTCTGGATCAAGAGATAGAACTATAGTTAGTGAGAACCTCTGGATCAAGAGATAGAACTATAGTTAGTGAGAACCTCTGGATCAAGAGATAGATAGATAGATGATGTGTCACAGCAGGAGTTGAACCAGGGGTCACTCTGAGTGGCGTGTGAAAGCTGCACTTGTTCGTTGACCTTGAGCCTTGTTGCCGGAGCGACGTGTAATCATTGATGGCGTCGAGGCAGAGATGACGTCGCAGGTTAATCTCGGCACCTGAACCTCACGGAGTCTCTGGTTGAGAGATTGATGAGCAGCTTCTGATCCACTGCAGCTCCTCGTCTCGCTTCAGTGTTTAATCCTCGTGGAGATGCAGGTTTATCCTCTCGCGCCCTCGCTTCGTGTAAACACCTCCGCAAATATTCAGGGGAGGTCAGCGAACAGTCACATGGTGTAAACAGATGCTTGGTCTGAGGGTCCAGGGTCGTCAGGGGTCGTCAGGGGTCGTCAGGGGTCGGCAGGGGTCGGAT
This sequence comes from Callionymus lyra, assembly GCF_982586985.1. Classification (NCBI taxonomy): domain Eukaryota; kingdom Metazoa; phylum Chordata; class Actinopteri; order Syngnathiformes; family Callionymidae; genus Callionymus; species Callionymus lyra. Next base: position 25,215,242 of record NC_141833.1, read on the forward strand.
GGACGGCGGTCCAAAGACCCTCCACCGTGACGTGCTGCAGCAGAATGACTTCCATTGTGACGCCGAACAAAGACTCTTCTCTGTCACGCTCTGGACGACGTGTTACGAGCTGATCGTCTCCAGAGAAGCTTCTCTGACCAGAAGCTCTCGATTCCAGATAAAGTTTCACTGAAGACTCTGATGATGTTTCACTGAAGACTCTGATGTTGTTTCACTGAAGACTCTGATGATGTTTCACTGAAGACTCTGATGATGTTTCACTGAAGACTCTGATGATGTTTCACTGAAGACTCTGATGATGTTTCACTGAAGACTCTGATGATGTTTCACTGAAGACTCTGATGTTGTTTCACTGAAGACTCTGATGTTGTTTCACTGAAGACTCTGATGATGTTTCACTGAAGACTCTGATGATGTTTCACTGAAGACTCTGATGATGTTTCACTGAAGACTCTGATGATGTTTCACTGAAGACTCTGATGATGTTTCACTGAAGACTCTGACGATGTTTCACTGAAGACTCTGACGATGTTTCACTGAAGACTCTGACGATGTTTCACTGAAGACTCTGACGATGTTTCACTGAAGACTCTGACGATGTTTCACTGAAGACTCTGACGATGTTTCACTGAAGACTCTGACGATGTTTCACTGAAGACTCTGATGATGTTTCACTGAAGACTCTGACGATGTTTCACTGAAGACTCTGATGATGTTTCACTGAAGACTCTGATGATGTTTCACTGAAGACTCTGATGATGTTTCACTGAAGACTCTGATGATGTTTCACTGAAGACTCTGACGATGTTTCACTGAAGACTCTGACGATGTTTCACTGAAGACTCTGATGATGTTTCACTGAAGACTCTGACGATGTTTCACTGAAGACTCTGACGATGTTTCACTGAAGACTCTGACGATGTTTCACTGAAGACTCTGATGATGTTTCACTGAAGACTCTGACGATGTTTCACTGAAGACTCTGACGATGTTTCACTGAAGACTCTGACGATGTTTCACTGAAGACTCTGACGATGTTTCACTGAAGACTCTGACGATGTTTCACTGAAGACTCTGACGATGTTTCACTGAAGACTCTGACGATGTTTCACTGAAGACTCTGACGATGTTTCTTCTGAAGACTCTGATGATGTTTCACTGAAGACTCTGATGATGTTTCACTGAAGACTCTGATGATGTTTCACTGAAGACTCTGATGATGTTTCACTGAAGACTCTGATGATGTTTCACTGAAGACTCTGATGATGTTTCACTGAAGACTCTGATGATGTTTCACTGAAGACTCTGATGATGTTTCACTGAAGACTCTGATGATGTTTCACTGAAGACTCTGATGATGTTTCACTGAAGACTCTGACGATGTTTCACTGAAGACTCTGATGATGTTTCACTGAAGACTCTGATGATGTTTCACTGAAGACTCTGATGATGTTTCACTGAAGACTCTGATGATGTTTCACTGAAGACTCTGATGATGTTTCACTGAAGACTCTGATGTTGTTTCACTGAAGACTCTGATGTTGTTTCACTGAAGACTCTGATGATGTTTCACTGAAGACTCTGATGTTTCACTGAAGACTCCGATGATGTTTCACTGAAGACTCCGATGATGTTTCACTGAAGACTCTGATGATGTTTCACTGAAGACTCTGATGATGTTTCACTGAAGACTCTGATGATGTTTCACTGAAGACTCTGACGATGTTTCACTGAAGACTCTGACGATGTTTCACTGAAGACTCTGACGATGTTTCACTGAAGACTCTGATGATGTTTCACTGAAGACTCTGATGATGTTTCACTGAAGACTCTGATGATGTTTCACTGAAGACTCTGATGATGTTTCACTGAAGACTCTGATGATGTTTCACTGAAGACTCTGACGATGTTTCACTGAAGACTCTGACGATGTTTCACTGAAGACTCTGATGATGTTTCACTGAAGACTCTGATGATGTTTCACTGAAGACTCTGATGATGTTTCACTGAAGACTCTGATGATGTTTCACTGAAGACTCTGATGATGTTTCACTGAAGACTCTGATGATGTTTCACTGAAGACTCTGATGATGTTTCACTGAAGACTCTGATGATGTTTCACTGAAGACTCTGATGATGTTTCACTGAAGACTCTGATGATGTTTCACTGAAGACTCTGACGATGTTTCACCGAAGACTCTGATGATGTTTCACCGAAGACTCTGATGATGTTTCACTGAAGACTCTGATGATGTTTCACTGAAGACTCTGATGTTGTTTCACTGAAGACTCTGACGATGTTTCACTGAAGACTCTGATGATGTTTCACTGAAGACTCTGATGATGTTTCACTGAAGACTCTGATGATGTTTCACTGAAGACTCTGATGTTGTTTCACTGAAGACTCTGACGATGTTTCACTGAAGACTCTGATGATGTTTCACTGAAGACTCTGATGATGTTTCACTGAAGACTCTGATGATGTTTCACTGAAGACTCTGATGATGTTTCACTGAAGACTCTGACGATGTTCCACTGAAGACTCTGATGATGTTTCACTGAAGACTCTGATGATGTTTCACTGAAGACTCTGATGATGTTTCACTGAAGACTCTGATGATGTTTCACTGAAGACTCTGACGATGTTTCACTGAAGACTCTGATGATGTTTCACTGAAGACTCTGATGATGTTTCACTGAAGACTCTGATGATGTTTCACTGAAGACTCTGATGATGTTTCACTGAAGACTCTGATGATGTTTCACTGAAGACTCTGATGTTGTTTCACTGAAGACTCTGATGTTGTTTCACTGAAGACTCTGATGATGTTTCACTGAAGACTCTGATGTTTCACTGAAGACTCCGATGATGTTTCACTGAAGACTCCGATGATGTTTCACTGAAGACTCCGATGATGTTTCACTGAAGACTCTGATGATGTTTCACTGAAGACTCTGATGATGTTTCACTGAAGACTCTGATGATGTTTCACTGAAGACTCTGATGATGTTTCACTGAAGACTCTGATGATGTTTCACTGAAGACTCTGATGATGTTTCACTGAAGACTCTGATGTTGTTTCACTGAAGACTCTGATGATGTTTCACTGAAGACTCTGACGATGTTTCACTGAAGACTCTGATGATGTTTCACTGAAGACTCTGATGATGTTTCACTGAAGACTCTGATGATGTTTCACTGAAGACTCTGATGATGTTTCACTGAAGACTCTGATGATGTTTCACTGAAGACTCTGATGTTGTTTCACTGAAGACTCTGATGTTGTTTCACTGAAGACTCTGATGATGTTTCACTGAAGACTCTGATGTTTCACTGAAGACTCCGATGATGTTTCACTGAAGACTCCGATGATGTTTCACTGAAGACTCCGATGATGTTTCACTGAAGACTCTGATGATGTTTCACTGAAGACTCTGATGATGTTTCACTGAAGACTCTGATGATGTTTCACTGAAGACTCTGATGATGTTTCACTGAAGACTCTGATGATGTTTCACTGAAGACTCTGATGATGTTTCACTGAAGACTCTGATGTTGTTTCACTGAAGACTCTGACGATGTTTCACTGAAGACTCTGATGTTGTTTCACTGAAGACTCTGATGATGTTTCACTGAAGACTCTGATGATGTTTCACTGAAGACTCTGATGTTTCACTGAAGACTCCGATGATGTTTCACTGAAGACTCCGATGATGTTTCACTGAAGACTCTGATGATGTTTCACTGAAGACTCTGATGATGTTTCACTGAAGACTCTGATGATGTTTCACTGAAGACTCTGATGATGTTTCACTGAAGACTCTGATGATGTTTCACTGAAGACTCTGACGATGTTTCACTGAAGACTCTGACGATGTTTCACTGAAGACTCTGACGATGTTTCACTGAAGACTCTGATGATGTTTCACTGAAGACTCTGACGATGTTTCACTGAAGACTCTGACGATGTTTCACTGAAGACTCTGACGATGTTTCACTGAAGACTCTGACGATGTTTCACTGAAGACTCTGACGACCTGTCGTCTCTCACAACTGAGTACGAGCAGATGTTTCTGTCTCGTGTGACGCTGGAGCGACAATAACATGATTTCATGTCAAGTTTCACCTCCTGACGCATCATGTTGACCGAAGACTCTTCATGTTATTACGACTCTCTTCGAGGGTCAAAGGTCGGACGATTGAAGACTTTCAGTTTCATTAACAAAACATTTAAAGAACAGTAGGACGTGTTTGTGTCTTGTTTGTTCCTGTCACTCAAAATGGCGTCAGTTGTCGGGTCTGGATGAACATCAGATGAACATCAGATGAACATCAGATGAACATCAGATGAAGAACGTTGGAGACACTTGACCACTGTTGTGAGACGTTCTCGGGTCTTTGTGGTATCCATGAGTCAAGATCCAAGTTTCATCTTCATCTTCATCTTTTTTATCAACATCATCATCATCATCATCATCATCATCATCTTCTTTATCTTCATCTTCATCTTTTTTATCAACATCATCATCATCATCATCTTCATCATCTTCATCATCATCTTCTACATCATCTTCATCATCATCTTCTACATCATCATCACCATCATCTTCATCATCATCTTCATCATCATCTTCATCATCATCATCATCATCTTCTACATCATCATCACCATCATCTTCATCATCATCTTCATCATCATCATCATCATCTTCTACATCATCATCACCATCTTCATCACCATCATCTTCATCATCATCTTCTACATCATCTTCATCATCATCTTCATCATCATCTTCTACATCATCTTCATCATCATCTTCTACATCATCATCACCATCTTCATCACCATCATCTTCATCATCTTCTACATCATCATCATCATCATCATCTTCTACATCATCATCATCTTCATCATCATCACCATCATCTTCATCATCTTCTACATCATCATCATCATCATCATCATCATCATCTTCTACATCATCATCATCTTCATCATCATCACCATCATCTTCATCATCTTCTACATCATCATCATCATCATCATCATCATCTTCTACATCATCATCATCTTCATCATCATCACCATCATCTTCATCATCTTCTACATCATCATCATCATCCTCCTATAGTGGAAGTGTTGCCTGCAGTAGATGGAGCAGATGGTAGTTGACGGAGAATCATCTCTGGAAGCGTCAGTGAGCAACAGATGGAAAAGCACATATGTCTGCTCGTCCCTCAGCTGCCAGCATTCCTGCCTCTCTGTGGGACGACTGTCCTCGTCCAGGTCCACCATTGTTTCCTGGTCCTCAGAATAGCATCACGAGTGACGGCCCTGCATGACACAGAGAGTCAATCAATCAATCGATCGATCGATCCAAGTGGAATCATGAGACAACCAACAAATACATTGGAAATAAAGTGAAATGCATTGAACTAAATCTCCATCAAATACGTATTTGATTAAAATAAAAGCAAAAGACAAAAACTTGTGTTTTAACTAGAATCCTGAGAAGATGATAAATACTGAAGTATTTGAATGTTCTTCAAACCGTCGCTCCTGAGGCGACACTTTCTTCCTGAGAGCAGGAAACGAGGCCTGAGTCGCTGCAGACGTGTGTAGCATGAAGTTCATCTATTTAAGGATGTGTTTCAATTCACAGTAATTCCATCCAAACCTCAGGGACGTCACCATTACCCAGAATCCTTCGCTGCTCCCTTCTGTCACTCTCCTGAGCAGAATTTGAAACATCAACGTTTTATCTTTTGATTTCATGTTTGTTCTTAAATTCAAGTTTGTCATAACTGTTAAAAATATAGATGCATTTTGAAAGAATAAAGTTTAGCGTCTGCTGGTAACAATTAAACACTTAAAGCTTCATCATATTCATACTATATTTGAAGCAACATGAACATAATGTTTTTATTTATATTTTCATCAAAAACAACAAACACTGAAACTAAAATGTTTTTTTATCAAACACATGAGCTAATGTTAGCATTAGTGTTAGCACTGGCTTTAGCATTAGTGTTAGCACTAATATTGGCACTTGTTTTAGAATTAATGTTAGCACTAGTGTTAGCACTAATGTTAGCACGAATTTTAGAACTAGTGTTAGCACTAATGTCAGCACCAGTGTTAGCACTAATGTCAGCACCAGTGTTAGCACTAATGTTAGCACTAATGTTAGCACTATTGTTGGCACTAATGTTAGCACTAATGTTAGCACTAGTGTTAGCACTAATGTTAGCACTAGTGTAAGCACTAATGTTAGCACTATTGTTAGCACTAATGTTAGCACTAATGTTAGCACTAGTGTTAGCACTATTGTTAGCACTAATGTTAGCACTAATGTTAGCACTAGTGTTAGCACTAATGTTAGCACTATTGTTAGCACTAATGTTAGCACTAATGTTAGCACTAGTGTTAGCACTATTGTTAGCACTAATGTTAGCACTAATGTTAGCACTAGTGTTAGCACTATTGTTAGCACTAATGTTAGCACTAATGTTAGCACTAGTGTTAGCACTAATGTTAGCACTAATGTTAGCACTATTGTTAGCACTAATGTTAGCACTAATGTTAGCACTAGTGTTAGCATTAGTGTTAGCACTAGTGTTAGCACTAATGTTAGCATTAGTGTTAGCACTAATGTTAGCACTAAAGAAGTTGTCGGTCTAGTCTCTCGTCAGTTCAGTGTGTAGGACACGCGTCATCGATGATCTTCATTCCATGAGTTCATGTCATCGTTGTGTTCGGACTCGTCTGCAAACATCCGACTTGATCACAGGTTGAAGCTCTTGTCGCACAATTGTTGTGAGGTTTTAATTGCAGAAAGCACACGCGCGCACACACACATACACACGCACACACACATACACATGCACACACACATACACATGCACGCACACACACATGCACGCACATACACTTGCACGCACACACATACACATGCACGCACACACATACACATGCACGCACACACACATACACATGCACGCACGCACACACACATGCACGCACACACATACACATACACGCACACACATACAAACATGTACACACACACATACACATGCACGCACACACATACAAACATGTACACACACACATACACATGCACACACATACACATACACATGCACGCACACACACATACACATACAAACATGTACACACACACATACACATACACGCACACACATACAAACATGTACACACACACATACACATGCACGCACACACATACAAACATGTACACACACACATACACATGCACACACATACACATACACATGCACGCACACACACATACACATACAAACATGTACACACACACATACACATGCACGCACACACACATACACATGCACGCATACACATACAAACATGTACACACGCACACGCACACACACACACTCACACACACACACTCATATTAGTGTTTACAGCTGCACTTCCTGCCTCCGTCCCTGCGGCCGTGACCGAGTCATGTGAACTTCATGATCTTCAAGTATTTTAATAACACAAGACGTTCTTGGTGGGAAGAGGTGCATTGTGGGACGTGTAGTTGTGGGAGTGTCAACGGTCGTCATGGTTACGGGGGCTCGATTCATGTGATCATGTCGGGTCACCAACGGAAACATGAATGTCATGAATCTAACGACTGTTTTGTTACCATGACGACGGCAGAGACTGCAGGGTTTCATCAGTGAAATACCTTTTTAATCGTCTTCCTTCAAACTGAGAGACTCCTGCGCCAGATGGTTGAAGACACGCGTCAATAATATTGATGGAATGATAACGACAATAACAACAATTATTATTACAACAATAATTACAACAGAAACAGTTCATCTTCAGGTGTTGATCTTCAGGTGTTGATCTTCAGGTGTTGATCTTCAGGTGTTGATCTTCAGGTGTTGATCTTCAGGTGTTGATCTTCAGGTGTTGATCTTCAGGTGTTGATCTTCAGGTGTTGATCTTCAGGTGTTGATCTTCAGGTGTTGATCTTCAGGTGTTCTTCTTCAGGTGTTCTTCTTCAGGTGTTCTTCTTCAGGTGTTCTTCTTCAGGTGTTCTTCTTCAGGTGTTCTTCTTCAGGTGTTCTTCTTCAGGTGTTCTTCTTCAGGTGTTCTTCTTCAGGTGTTCTTCTTCAGGTGTTGATCTTCAGGTGTTGATCTTCAGGTGTTGATCTTCAGGTGATCATCTTCAGGTGTTGATCTTCAGGTGTTGATCTTCAGGTGATGATCTTCAGGTGTTGATCTTCAGGTGTTGATCTTCAGGTGTTGATCTTCAGGTGTTTATCTTCAGGTGTTGATCTTCAGGTGTTGATCTTCAGGTGTTGATCTTCAGGTGTTGATCTTCAGGTGATGATCTTCTGGTGTTGATCTTCAGGTGATCATCTTCAGGTGTTGATCTTCAGGTGTTGATCTTCAGGTGTTGATCTTCAGGTGTTCTTCTTCAGGTGTTCATCTTCAGGTGTTGATCTTCAGGTGTTGATCTTCAGGTGATCATCTTCAGGTGTTCATCTTCAGGTGATCATCTTCAGGTGTTCATCTTCAGGTGATCATCTTCAGGTGTTCATCTTCAGGTGATCATCTTCAGGTGTTCATCTTCAGGTGATCATCTTCAGGTGTTCATCTTCAGGTGATCATCTTCAGGTGTTCATCTTCAGGTGATCATCTTCAGGTGTTCATCTTCAGGTGTTCATCTTCAGGTATTTCTTTGGTCCTTAAGTCTGCAAATGTAACTAATTCAAATCAACATTTTGTGTAGACAAACAAATGTCTGTTGTGTTGTTGTTTGTCTCACTTGCTTGTGAGTAGAAAGTCGTTGTTTCTGAGGATCTTTGTGAACAAGTGAGTCTGAGCTGAGATGAAAGATCCAGAAGCTGCTGATGCTTCCATGTGAGGCTGAAGAACATTTGTTATGTAACGCATGTAGGAGGCTGGAGTAGCTGTGAGTGTGTGTGTGTGTGAGAGAGAGAGAGTGGGTGTGTGTGTGTCTGTGTGAGTCTATGTGTGAGTGTGCGTGTCTTTGTGTGTCTGTGTGTGTGTGGGTGTAAGTAAGGAAGTAAGTAAAGGTTATTTGTAAAGCGCCTTTCTAGTGTGTGTTTGTGTTGATAAAGGAAGGGTAGGTGGTATATCTGAAGGCATTATGTTCTGAAAGAAAGTCAAGGGCTGTAAATGTTTGCTATCGTTGTATCGTGACCCGCAGTGGTCAGTGGTCAGTGCTTTCTTAAAGATATCAGGCGACACCAGAGCTCCTAAGATCAACCACCTGAGCCAGGTGAGAAGTTTGACCTCTGAGTCACCTTCAAAAGCACGTGATGCTCAGAGGTATTGAACGACAGACGCTGCACTGAAGGTCACGCTAACACAACATCATGTCACACCTGTGGGTGATGTTGCTAACAAGCTAACAAGCTAACACGGTGGTGAAGGGTCTCCTTTGAAGCTTCAAACCCTGGTTTCCTCTGAGCAGCTTCTCCGTCCTGTAGCTGTGTTGGTGTGAAGGTCAGCGCGAGGTCACCGCTGATGACTCAGAGAAACACTCACGACTCGGAGCTGCAGCCAAACATGGATGTTCTCAGTGAGTCACTGTGAGCAAGAGTTTGTGTACATTTCTCTCTTTATTGTGTTTACACACACGTCGCTACTTTAGCTACATTAGCTTCAGTAGCTTCAGGGGCTACAGTAGCTTCAGTAGCTTCAGTAGTTGTATTAGCTTATTTAGGTTCTTTACATTTATTAGCTGTATTACTTAAGTAAGCTTCATTAGCTACTTTAGCTACTTAAGCTTTATTAACTTATTTAGCTTCATTAGCCACTGAAGCTTCTTTAGCTACATTAGCTACTTTAGCTTTATTAGCTTATTTAGCCTCTTACATGAAAGATTGTTGATTTATTCAAGTGTTTGTCAATATATTTCAGATAATGCGACAACACACGTCACACAAGCGTGTACGTGCCCAGTGTGTGTGTGT
>NC_141833.1:25227729-25235229 GCF_982586985.1 Callionymus lyra
AGTATTGTCCAGTACTTGACTCTGGTGTTGTGATAGTGTAGTAACAAGTATATATGTGTAGTATTGTCCAGCACTTGACTCTGGTGTTGTGATAGTGTAGTAACAAGTATATATGTGTAGTATTGTCCAGTACTTGACTCTGGTGTTGTAGTATTTACAGACCACATGACTCTTGATGAAGTCGTAACTACTTTCATTTGTTTTCAAACCAAAATATGTCCAAACATCAGCTTTAAAAGCTGCTGGACTCACTGTATCCTCTCGTCCTCAGTCATCAAACTTCCTTTATCTGTGGAGGACGTAACGACTGCTGCCATCTAGAGGCCTGAAGTTTAATTGCAACACAAACATGAACAAACGACAAGTATATTGACGTGTTAATTGTTGACCAAAACAATAGACTCAGAGATGTTATATATCGATACAGTATTGTGAGTGAAATATAATATTTCAGTGGATTAGATTGAATTAGATTAGATTAGATTAGACTGAATTAGATTAGATTAGACTGAATTAGATTAGATAAAATAAGATTAGATCAGATTATATTATATTGAATTAGATTAAATCAGATTAGATTAGATTAGTTAGACTTTATCATCATGACTTTCTTTCACTGATATGATTGACATTATCTCGTGTATCTCTGGATGTTGAACCTGTTTCTTGTCCTCGAGGCTCTAAGATCCTCTGGTGGCTCCACATGTTGGAGGTTCTCGGCTCTGAAGGATCTGAAGGTTATGAAGGTTCTGAAGGTTCTGAGCTCAGCAGCCGAGCCAGGACATGGACCGGGTCATTCTGGCCGTCTATGAGAAGATGTGGAACAAGAGACTTCTTGGATCGGAGGCAGGGTCTAGTCGTGACCTACTTCTGGTCCAGGGAGGACTCATCACGGCCAGAACCTGCACTCGGTCGTGCACATGGATCCTCACGTGGTCCAGGCATGATTGACAGGTGTCATGTGACGCTGATGATATGATGAATGGTTTCTTTTGTTCGGGAAACTTTATTGATCCTCAAACTAGTCCAAGTCAATCTTCTCCTTGTTCAAGTTCTCAGCAGTCGTTGCTCCTCACACAAGTCTGTTTAACACTGCCATCTTGGAAAAGTACTTCCTACCCTGGACCTGATCCCTGAAGAGACTCATGTCGAGGTCACGCCGGCAGGAAGACCCGACCAGAGGTTCTGAACCAGGAAGTGAAGATGAAACGACATGTTTGGTTGAACTGTCGCTTTAGAAAAAACACTTTGATGGAAACATTGCTAAGTAGCGTTAGCATCATTGTAGCTCAACATGTCACCTGTGTGTGTTTGTGCGTGTGTGACACTCTAGTAGCAGTTTGTGTGTTGATGGTCGACACGAGTCTTCATGTGTGTGAAGTGTTTTCTCTGCATGTCAACAAACACACATCATAAGACGTTGACTCACAGCTGAGGATCTGATACTGAGTATGAAACCATCGACTATTGTGTTACAACCTTCTACACAAACCACCAAACTGTTGTGTTGAAACACACAATCAGACTCTGGTGTTGTGATAGTGTAGTAACAAGTATATATATGTGTAGTATTGTCCACTACTTGACTCTGGTGTTGTGATAGTCTTGTAACAAGTATATATGTGTAGTATTGTCCAGTACTTGATTCTGGTGTTGTGATAGTGTAGTAACAAGTATATATGTGTAGTATTGTCCAGTACTTGACTCTGGTGTTGTGATAGTGTAGTAACAAGTATATATGTGTAGTATTGTCCAGTACTTGACTCTGGTGTTGTGATAGTGTAGTATCAAGTATATATGTGTAGTATTGTCCAGTACTTGACTCTGGTGTTGTGATAGTGTAGTATCAAGTATATATGTGTAGTATTGTCCAGTACTTGACTCTGGTGTTGTGATAGTGTAGTAACACGTATATATGTGTAGTATTGTCCAGTACTTGACTCTGGTGTTGTGATAGTGTAGTAACAAGTATATATGTGTAGTATTGTCCAGTACTTGACTCTGGTGTTTTGATAGTGTAGTAACACGTATATATGTGTAGTATTGTCCAGTACTTGACTCTGGTGTTGTGATAGTGTAGTAACAAGTATATATGTGTAGTATTGTCCAGTACTTGACTCTGGTGTTTTGATAGTGTAGTAACACGTATATATGTGTAGTATTGTCCAGTACTTGACTCTGGTGTTGTGATAGTGTAGTAACAAGTATATATGTGTAGTATTGTCCAGTACTTGACTCTGGTGTTGTGATAGTGTAGTAACAAGTATATATGTGTAGTATTGTCCAGTACTTGACTCTGGTGTTGTGATAGTGTAGTAACACGTATATATGTGTAGTATTGTCCAGTACTTGACTCTGGTGTTGTGATAGTGTAGTAACACGTATATATGTGTAGTATTGTCCAGTACTTGACTCTGGTGTTGTGATAGTGTAGTAACACGTATATATGTGTAGTATTGTCCAGTACTTGACTCTGGTGTTGTGATAGTGTAGTAACAAGTATATATGTGTAGTATTGTCCAGTACTTGACTCTGGTGTTTTGATAGTGTAGTAACACGTATATATGTGTAGTATTGTCCAGTACTTGACTCTGGTGTTTTGATAGTGTAGTAACAAGTATATATGTGTAGTATTGTCCAGTACTTGACTCTGGTGTTTTGATAGTGTAGTAACACGTATATATGTGTAGTATTGTCCAGTACTTGACTCTGGTGTTGTGATAGTGTAGTAACAAGTATATATGTGTAGTATTGTCCAGTACTTGACTCTGGTGTTGTGATAGTGTAGTAACAAGTATATATGTGTAGTATTGTCCAGCACTTGACTCTGGTGTTGTGATAGTGTAGTAACAAGTATATATGTGTAATATTGTCCAGTACTTGACTCTGGTGTTGTGATAGTGTAGTAACAAGTATATATGTGTAATATTGTCCAGTACTTGACTCTGGTGTTGTGATAGTGTAGTAACAAGTATATATGTGTAGTATTGTCCAGCACTTGACTCTGGTGTTGTGATAGTGTAGTAACAAGTATATATGTGTAGTATTGTCCAGTACTTGACTCTGGTGTTGTAGTATTTACAGACCACATGACTCTTGATGAAGTCGTAACTACTTTCATTTGTTTTCAAACCAAAATATGTCCAAACATCAGCTTTAAAAGCTGCTGGACTCACTGTATCCTCTCGTCCTCAATGATCAAACTTCCTTTATCTGTGGAGGACGTAACGACTGCTGCCATCTAGAGGCCTGAAGTTTAATTGCAACACAAACATGAACAAACGACAAGTATATTGACGTGTTAATTGTTGACCAAAACAATAGACTCAGAGATGTTATATATCGATACAGTATTGTGAGTGAAATATAATATTTCAGTGGATTAGATTGAATTAGATTAGATTAGATTAGACTGAATTAGATTAGATACAATAAGATTAGATCAGATTATATTATATTGAATTACATTAAATTAGATTAGTTAGACTTTATCATCATGACTTTCTTTCACTGATATGATTGACATTATCTCGTGTATCTCTGGATGTTGAACCTGTTTCTTGTCCTCGAGGCTCTAAGATCCTCTGGTGGCTCCACATGTTGGAGGTTTTCGGCTCTGAAGGATCTGAAGGATCTGAAGGTTATGAAGGTTCTGAGCTCAGCACCCGAGCCAGGACATGGACCGGGTCATTCTGGCCGTCTATGAAAAGATGTGGAACAAGAGACTTCTTGGATCGGAGGCAGGGTCTAGTCGTGACCTACTTCTGGTCCAGGGAGGACTCATCACGGCCAGAACCTGCACTCGGTCGTGCACATGGATCCTCACGTGGTCCAGGCATGATTGACAGGTGTCATGTGACGCTGATGATATGATGAATGGTTTCTTTTGTCCGGGAAACTTTATTGATCCTCAAACTAGTCCAAGTCAATCTTCTCCTTGTTCAAGTTCTCAGCAGTCGTTGCTCCTCACACAAGTCTGTTTAACGCTGCCATCTTGGAAAAGTACTTCCTACCCTGGACCTGATCCCTGAAGAGACTTATGTCGAGGTCACGCCGGCAGGAAGACCCGACCAGAGGTTCTGAACCAGGAAGTGAAGATGAAACGACATGTTTGGTTGAACTGTCGCTTTAGAAAAAACACTTTGATGGAAACATTGCTAAGTAGCGTTAGCATCATTGTAGCTCAACATGTCACCTGTGTGTGTTTGTGCGTGTGTGACACTCTAGTAGCAGTTTGTGTGTTGATGGTCGACACGAGTCTTCATGTGTGTGAAGTGTTTTCTCTGCATGTCAACAAACACACATCATAAGACGTTGACTCACAGCTGAGGATCTGATACTGAGTATGAAACCATCGACTATTGTGTTACAACCTTCTACACAAACCACCAAACTGTTGTGTTGAAACACACAATCAGACTCTGGTGTTGTGATAGTGTAGTAACAAGTATATATATGTGTAGTATTGTCCAGTACTTGACTCTGGTGTTGTGATAGTGTAGTAACAAGTATATATGTGTAGTATTGTCCAGTACTTGACTCTGGTGTTGTGATAGTGTAGTAACAAGTATATATGTGTAGTATTGTCCGGTACTTGACTCTGGTGTTGTGATAGTGTAGTAACAAGTATATATATGTGTAGTATTGCCCAGTACTTGACTCTGGTGTTGTGATAGTGTAGTAACAAGTATATATATGTAGTATTGTCCAGTACTTGACTCTGGTGTTGTGATAGTGTAGTAACAAGTATATATGTGTAGTATTGATCAGCACTTGACTCTGGTGTTGTGATAGTGTAGTAACAAGTATATATGTGTAGTATTGTCCAGTACTTGACTCTGGTGTTGTGATAGTGTAGTAACAAGTATATATGTGTAGTATTGTCCAGTACTTGACTCTGGTGTTGTAGTATTTACAGACCACATGACTCTTGATGAAGTCGTAACTACTTTCATTTGTTTTCAAACCAAAATATGTCCAAACATCAGCTTTAAAAGCTGCTGGACTCACTGTATCCTCTCGTCCTCAGTCATCACACTTCCTTTAGCTGGGGAGGAAGTAAGGACTGCTGCCATCTAGAGGCCGTAGGTTTTAATTGTCAACACAAACATGGACAAACATTGTAAATATTTTCATTTTGATAAAAAGATATATTTTATTGTATACATGCTTTATTGAAATATAAAGAACTATGATGAGTCACATTGTAACGATCTCTCTGGTGTGAAGATGATCTTCTCTGATGATCATCTGGAGACCTTCAGCCTCCATCACTGCAGCTTCTGAGTCGTTTGATGGTTAAACTCCAGACGTTCTTGAAACACTGAGCGCGATGACAGAACATCTGTTGTGTCTTCAAGACTCGAGTCTGAAGGTCGTTCTTCTTCAAACTCGTTCAATCAGAGCCTAAATGAACATCTTGACTCTGAGCCTCGTTTCATTCGTTTGATGATCTGATGTCGGCGAGTGATCCTCACTTTTATCTATTCAATCACAAGTTATATATTAGTTATAAATAGAATTATATTATATTTATCATCGTCAACAGTGAGTCTGATATTAAAACAAAATCAATGAAAAGAATATTTCACTCATAAATTGTTCATAATAATAATAACAGTAATAATATTAATTTGATGAAACTTGAAAACAACTTTACAAAAAATAATCAAATAATTCAAGCATTGTGTTGTAAACTGTATTTGTTTTTATACCTTAAAGGATTGTAGTTAAAGTTCGTTCATCAGTCAAATGAACGTAACTCCAGTGATTCATTAGAATCTTCAATAAACATCAAATACATTATTATTGACGTTAAACATGTCATTCAATTGATTTATACATTGAATATAATTCAAAGGATTTCTAGTGACACAGTCACAGACTCGGCTCTGATTGGTCAGTGAAGCTGGTGTCGTCAGCATCAGTCAGACGTCTGGTCCCGACTGTTCACCACCATCTGGAGAGGATGCCAGGGTCGGACCCGCGGGCAGAGACTGACTCACCGCCTCTGAGCTCTGCCAGCATCAAGACAAAAGTCCTGGAGGAGAACTTGTCTGTCCAGTGACCCTCAGAGCTGGACGTCTGCCCACTCGCTGACGTCCAGCTTCTCAAGCGTCAGCAACAAACAAATAATCCCTGGAGCGTCTGAAGCAGATGTTTCATGTGTGCACTTGATACGTCGCTTCATTTATGTCCACATCTGGACAAGCTAACACATGCTAAACATATGCTAGCACAACCTAAACATATTCTATTACAAGCTAACACATGCTAAACATATGCTAGCACAACCTAAACATATTCTATTACAAGGTAACATGTGCTTAACATATGCTAGCACAACCTAAACATATTATATTACAAGCTAACACATGCTAAACATATGCTAGCACAACCTAAACATATTCTATTACAAGGTCACATATGCTTAACATATGCTAGCACAACCTAAACATATTATATTACAAGCTAACACATGCTAAACATATGCTAGCACAACCTAAACATATTCTATTACAAGGTAACACATGCTTAACATATGCTAGCACAACCTAAACATATTATATTACAAGCTAACACATGCTAAACATATGCTAGCACAACCTAAACATATTCTATTACAAGCTAACACATGCTAATCATATGCTAGCACAACCTAAACATATTCTAGTACAACCTAACACATGCTAAACATATGCCAGCACAACCTAAACATATTTCTCGTACAAGCTAACACATGCTAAACATATGCTAGCATAACCTAAACATATTCTAGTACAAGCTAACACATGCTAAACATATGCTAGCACAACCTAAACATATTCTATTACAAGGTAACACATGCTTAACATATGCTAGCACAACCTAAACATATTATATTACAAGCTAGCACATGCTTAACATATGCTAGCACAACCTAAACATATTATATTACAAGTTAACACATGCTAAACATATGCTAGCACAACCTAAACATATTCTATTACAAGCTAACACATGCTAATCATATGCTAGCACAACCTAAACATATTCTAGTACAACCTAACACATGCTAAACATATGCCAGCACAACCTAAACATATTTCTCGTACAAGCTAACACATGCTAAACATATGCTAGCACAACCTAAACATATTCTAGTACAAGCTAACACATGCTAAACATATGCTAGCACAACCTAAACATATTCTATTACAAGGTAACACATGCTTAACATATGCTAGCACAACCTACACATATTATATTACAAGCTAACACATGCTTAACATATGCTAGCACAACCTAAACATATTATATTACAAGCTAACACATGCTTAACATATGCTAGCACAACCTAAACATATTATATTACAAGCTAACACATGCTAAACATATGCTAGCACAACCTAAACATATTCTATTACAAGCTAACACATGCTAATCATATGCTAGCACAACCTAAACATATTCTAGTACAACCTAACACATGCTAAACATATGCCAGCACAACCTAAACAT
>NC_141833.1:25240229-25242729 GCF_982586985.1 Callionymus lyra
ATGTCGCGATGATGTCACGATGATGTCACGATGATGTCACGATGATGTCATGATGATGTCACGATGATGTCATGATGATGTCATGATGATGTCACGATGATGTCATGATGATGTCATGATGATGTCATGATGATGTCATGATGATGTCATGATGATGTCATGATGATGTCGCGATGATGTCATGATGATGTCACGATGATGTCACGATGATGTCGCGATGATGTCATGATGATGTCACGATGATGTCACGATGATGTCACGATGATGTCACGATGATGTCACGATGATGTCACGATGATGTCACGATGATGTCACGATGATGTCACGATGATGTCACGATGATGTCGCGATGATGTCACGATGATGTCATGATGATGTCACGATGATGTCACGATGATGTCATGATGATGTCACGATGATGTCACGATGATGTCATGATGATGTCATGATGATGTCACGATGATGTCATGATGATGTCACGATGATGTCACGATGATGTCACGATGATGTCACGATGATGTCACGATGATGTCATGATGATGTCACGATGATGTCACGATGATGTCACGATGATGTCATGATGATGTCACGATGATGTCATGATGATGTCACGATGATGTCACGATGATGTCACGATGATGTCACGATGATGTCTCGATGATGTCGCGATGATGTCATGATGATGTCACGATGATGTCACGATGATGTCATGATGATGTCACGATGATGTCACGATGATGTCATGATGATGTCACGATGATGTCACGATGATGTCACGATGATGTCGCGATGATGTCACGATGATGTCACGATGATGTCACGATGATGTCACGATGATGTCGCGATGATGTCGCGATGATGTCACGATGATGTCACGATGATGTCACGATGATGTCATGATGATGTCATGATGATGTCATGATGATGTCACGATGATGTCACGATGATGTCACGATGATGTCACGATGATGTTCACGATGATGTCACGATGATGTCATGATGATGTCATGATGATGTCACGATGATGTCACGGTGATGTCACGATGATGTCACGATGATGTCATGATGATGTCATGATGATGTCACGATGATGTCACGATGATGTCACGATGATGTCACGATGATGTTCACGATGATGTCACGATGATGTCATGATGATGTCATGATGATGTCACGATGATGTCACGGTGATGTCACGATGATGTCACGATGATGTCACGATGATGTCATGATGATGTCACGATGATGTTCATGATGATGTTCATGATGATGTCACGATGATGTCACGATGATGTCACGATGATGTCACGATGATGTTCATGATGATGTTCATGATGATGTCACGATGATGTCACGATGATGTCACGATGATGTCACGATGATGTCACGATGATGTCACGATGATGTCACGATGATGTTCATGATGATGTTCATGATGATGTTCATGATGATGTCACGATGATGTCGCGGTGATGTCGCGGTGATGTCGCGATGATGTCGCGATGATGTCACGATGATGTCACGATGATGTCACGATGATGTCGCGATGATGTCACGATGATATCACTTCCTGCACTTATTTCTTTTAAAGGAAACTTTAAACTTTATTTGGAATGATTTGAAGGAAACTTAGGTTCACTTGGACATAAATATCTTTATCAACGATGATGTCATCGTGTTGATGAACTTAAACGTTCAGTTTCATCTCTTGTTTATTTGTTTATGTTTGTTGTATTGATCACACCTGGTCATAATGTTCTGGTCGAACTCTCCGGACCGTCACTGAGGCGAGTGCGTCACTGATGAGCTTCTTTAAATCTTTTCACCACTAAGAACACTAAAGTGTGAAACGTAATGTCATGGTACTTATAGTGTTCAGATATATTTGATAAAACAGGATTCATTTTCTTTTCAATACATCAAACATTAACTCATTTGTAAACACATGACGTTCTTCAGGTTTCACTGCAGCAGCGCCCTCTTGTGTCGAGGCTGTTGCACTGACGACGAGTCTTGCTCTGGAGCACGTGGGCAGAGCTGGTGTTCAGATGCTGCAGGATGAATGTGTTTCGACCTTTGACTCGTTCAGACGACCTTTGACCCGTTCAGACGACCTTGACCAGAGCTGGGGTCAAACATGAAACGATCGTGTAGCTAATGGCTACGATAGATTCTGAAAAGTGTCACGAAGTCGTCGATGAAACATTTAAAATAAATCATGTTTAACAAGTTTTATTTTCCTGTTTCCATGGTGACGCTGGTTAGCTTAGCACTGTTAGCTCGTCTCTCAAACACACACTCGTTATTTATCTTAAAGCACGTGTGTGACATGATTGATTTGTGCTGCAGAAATAAAGTATTGATCACTGATCGCACGAGTGAGTCTGGATGAGAGTTTTAACTTTGGCTCCGAAAACTATTCTTCATTTTTGTTTTTGTTGATCTTTTCTTTAATGAAACAAAGATTTGAGATTCTGCTCTTGTGTTTTCACTGATAATG
>NC_141833.1:25247729-25260229 GCF_982586985.1 Callionymus lyra
ACTGAGGGGCAGCATTCTAGTGTTTGAACGTGTGTTGTGTGCTTGTTGTGTTACCACAGAAGAAAGAGTTTCTGCTGGTGTGTGAAGCTGACACACGTGTGTGGGTCTGTGTGGGTCTGTGTGGGTCTGTGTGCGCCCACACGAGTGTGTTGCTCAAGAGATCAGGTCACTTTAGTTTCACTGGTTTATATAATCCTGGCACAAGTTAGTAGTTAGTTTGAGTTTATGTTCGAGTCTCAACGTTTGTTGTTGTTAACACAATAGTATGTAATAATAATAATAATATAATAATAATATTATAATAATGTAATAATAATTATAATTATTATTATTATATAAGGTAATAATAATTATTATTATTATAATAATGTAATGACAATAATAATATTAATAATAATAATATAATTATAATAAGGTAACAATAACAATAATAATAATACTAATAATGTAATAATAATAATGTAATCATCATCATAATAATAATTATAAAAATGTAATAATAATAATAGTAATAATTATGTCATAATAAAAATGTAATACTAATAATAATAATAACAATGATTATAATACTGTAATAATAATAATCGAATGTTATTAATAATTATAATTATAATAATGTTATAATAATAATAACAATAATAACAATGTAATAATAATAATAATTATTAGACTTAGACTTAGAGACTTAGAGACTTAGACTGCACTTTATTGATCCTTTGATGAAACTCTCAGGGAAATTTCTGTTTTCCAGCAGTTTAGAAGGAATAGAGAAAAACCAAAACAGCACACAGAAGTAGTGTGGTACTGATAGTATTACATAACAACAGTAACTATTATTATAATAATGTAATAAATATTCATAATACAAGTATCTACTGGTGTTGATAGTACATGTTGATGTTCACTGCTCATAATACAAGTGTGTACTGGTGTTGATAGTACATGTTGATGTTCACTGCTCATAATACAAGTGTGTACTGGTGTTGATAGTACATGTTGATGTTCACTGCTCATAATACAAGTGTGTACTGGTGTTGATAGTACATGTTGATGTTCACTGCTCATAATACAAGTATCTACTGGTGTTGATAGTACATGTTGATGTTCACTGCTCATAATACAAGTGTGTACTGGTGTTGATAGTACATGTTGATGTTCACTGCTCATAATACAAGTGTGTACTGGTGTTGATAGTACATGTTGATGTTCACTGCTCATAATACAAGTATCTACTGGTGTTGATAGTACATGTTGATGTTCACTGCTCATAATACAAGTGTGTACTGGTGATGATAGTACATGTTGATGTTCACTGCTCATAATACAAGTGTGTACTGGTGTTGATAGTACATGTTGATGTTCACTGCTCATAATACAAGTGTGTACTGGTGTTGATAGTACATGTTGATGTTCACTGCTCATAATACAAGTGTGTACTGGTGATGATGGTACATGTTGATGTTCACTGCTCATAATACAAGTATCTACTGGTGATGATGGTACATGTTGATGTTCACTGCTCATAATACAAGTGTGTACTGATGTTGATAGTACATGTTGATGTTCACTGCTCATAATACAAGTGTGTACTGGTGTTGATAGTACATGTTGATATTCACTGCTCATAATACCAGTGTGTACTGGTGATGACAGTACATGTTGATGTTCACTGCTCATAATACAAGTGTGTACTGGTGATGATAGTACATGTTGATGTTCACTGCTCATAATACCAGTGTGTACTGGTGATGATAGTACACGTTGATATTCACTGCTCATAATACCAGTGTGTACTGGTGATGATAGTACACGTTGATGTTCACTGCTCATAATACAAGTATCTACTGGTGATGATAGTACATGTTGATGTTCACTGCTCATAATACAAGTGTGTACTGGTGATGATAGTACACGTTGATATTCACTGCTCATAATACCAGTGTGTACTGGTGATGATAGTACATGTTGATGTTCACTGCTCATAATACAAGTGTGTACTGGTGATGATAGTACACGTTGATGTTAACTGCTCATAATACCAGTGTGTACTGGTAATGATAGTACATGTTGATGTTCACTGCTCATAATACAAGTATCTACTGGTGTTGATAGTTAATGTTGATGTTCACTGCTCATAATACAAGTGTGTACTGGTGTTGAAAGTTAATGTTGATGTTCACTGCTCATAATACAAGTGTGTACTGGTGATGATAGTACATGTTGATGTTCACTGCTCATAATACAAGTGTGCACTGGTGATGATAGTACATGTTGATGTTCACTGCTCATAATACAAGTGTGTACTGGTGTTGATAGTACATGTTGATGTTCACTGCTCATAATACAAGTGTGTACTGGTGATGTAAGTACACGTTAATATTCACTGCTCATAATACCAGTGTGTACTGGTGTTGATAGTACATGTTGATGTTCACTGCTCATAATACAAGTGTGTACTGGTGATGATAGTACACGTTGATATTCACTGCTCATAATACCAGTTTGTACTGGTGATGATAGTACACATTGATATTCACTGCTCATAATACCAGTGTGTACTGGTGATGACAGTACATGTTGATGTTCACTGCTCATAATACAAGTGTGTACTGGTGATGATAGTACATGTTGATGT
Source organism: Callionymus lyra (assembly GCF_982586985.1). NCBI lineage: Eukaryota > Metazoa > Chordata > Actinopteri > Syngnathiformes > Callionymidae > Callionymus > Callionymus lyra. The sequence goes on from NC_141833.1 coordinate 25,250,365, forward strand.
TCACTGCTCATAATACAAGTGTGTACTGGTGATGATAGTACACGTTGATATTCACTGCTCATAATACCAGTGTGTACTGGTGATGATAGTACATGTTGATGTTCACTGCTCATAATACAAGTGTGTACTGGTGATGATAGTACACGTTGATGTTAACTGCTCATAATACCAGTGTGTACTGGTAATGATAGTACAAGTTGATGTTCACTGCTCATAATACAAGTATCTACTGGTGTTGATAGTTAATGTTGATGTTCACTGCTCATAATACAAGTGTGTACTGGTGTTGAAAGTTAATGTTGATGTTCACTGCTCATAATACAAGTGTGTACTGGTGATGATAGTACATGTTGATGTTCACTGCTCATAATACAAGTGTGCACTGGTGATGATAGTACATGTTGATGTTCACTGCTCATAATACAAGTGTGTACTGGTGTTGATAGTACATGTTGATGTTCACTGCTCATAATACAAGTGTGTACTGGTGATGTAAGTACACGTTAATATTCACTGCTCATAATACCAGTGTGTACTGGTGTTGATAGTTAATGTTGATGTTCACTGCTCATAATACAAGTGTGTACTGGTGATGATAGTACATGTTGATGTTCACTGCTCATAATACAAGTGTGTACTGGTGTTGATAGTACATGTTGATGTTCACTGCTCATAATACAAGTGTGTACTGGTGATGATAGTACATGTTGATGTTCACTGCTCATAATACAAGTGTGTACTGGTGATGATAGTACATGTTGATGTTCACTGCTCATAATACAAGTGTGTACTGGTGATGATAGTACACGTTGATATTCACTGCTCATAATACCAGTGTGTACTGGTGATGATAGTTCACGTTGATGTTCACTGCTCATAATACAAGTGTGTACTGGTGTTGATAGTTAGTGTTGATGTTCACTGCTCATAATACAAGTGTGGACTGGTGATGATAGTACACGTTGATGTTCACTGCTCATAATACAAGTGTGTACTGGTGATGATAGTACACGTTGATGTTCACTGCTCATAATACAAGTATCTACTAGTGTTGATAGTAAATGTTGATGTTCACTGCTCATAATACAAGTGTGTACTGGTGGTGATAGTACACGTTGATGTTCACTGCTCATAATACAAGTATCTACTGGTGATGATAGTACATTTTGATTTTCACTGCTCATTATACCAGTGTGTACTGGTGATGATAGTACATGTTGATGTTCACTGCTAATAATAAAAGTGTGTACTGGTGTTGATAGTACATGTTGATGTTCACTGCTCATAATACAAGTGTGTACTGGTGATGATAGTACATGTTGATGTTCACTGCTCATAATACAAGTGTGTACTGGTGTTGATAGTTAATGTTGATGTTCACTGCTCATAATACAAGTGTGTACTGGTGATGATAGTACATGTTGATGTTCACTGCTCATAATACAAGTGTGTACTGGTGATGATAGTACATGTTGATGTTCACTGCTCATAATACAAGTGTGTACTGGTGTTGATAGTTAATGTTGATGTTCACTGCTCATAATACAAGTGTGTACTGGTGTTGATAGTACATGTTGATGTTCACTGCTCATAATACAAGTGTGTACTGGTGATGATAGTACATGTTGATATTCACTGCTCATAATACCAGTGTGTACTGGTGATGATAGTACACGTTGATGTTCACTGCTCATAATACAAGTGTGTACTGGTGTTGATAGTTAATGTTGATGTTCACTGCTCATAATACAAGTGTGTACTGGTGATCATAGTACACGTTGATGTTCACTGCTCATAATAGAAGTGTGTACTGGTGATGATAGTACACGTTGATGTTCACTGCTCATAATACAAGTATCTACTGGTGTTGATAGTACACGTTGATGTTCACTGCTCATAATACAAGTATCTACTGGTGATGATAGTACATTTTGATTTTCACTGCTCATTATACCAGTGTGTACTGGTGATGATAGTTCATGTTGATGTTCACTGCTAATAATACAAGTGTGTACTGGTGATGATAGTACATGATGATGTTCACTGCTCATAATACAAGTGTGTACTGGTGATGATAGTACATGATGATGTTCACTGCTCATAATACAAGTATCTACTGGTGATGATAGTACATTTTGATTTTCACTGCTCATTATACCAGTGTGTACTGGTGTTGATAGTACATGTTGATGTTCACTGCTCATAATACAAGTGTGTACTGGTGATGATAGTACATGTTGATGTTCACTGCTCATAATACAAGTGTGTACTGGTGTTGATAGTTAATGTTGATGTTCACTGCTCATAATACAAGTGTGTACTGGTGATGATAGTACATGTTGATGTTCACTGCTCATAATACAAGTGTGTACTGGTGATGATAGTACATGTTGATGTTCACTGCTCATAATACAAGTGTGTACTGGTGTTGATAGTTAATGTTGATGTTCACTGCTCATAATACAAGTGTGTACTGGTGTTGATAGTACATGTTGATGTTCACTGCTCATAATACAAGTGTGTACTGGTGATGATAGTACATGTTGATATTCACTGCTCATAATACCAGTGTGTACTGGTGATGATAGTACACGTTGATGTTCACTGCTCATAATACAAGTGTGTACTGGTGTTGATAGTTAATGTTGATGTTCACTGCTCATAATACAAGTGTGTACTGGTGATCATAGTACACGTTGATGTTCACTGCTCATAATAGAAGTGTGTACTGGTGATGATAGTACACGTTGATGTTCACTGCTCATAATACAAGTATCTACTGGTGTTGATAGTACACGTTGATGTTCACTGCTCATAATACAAGTATCTACTGGTGATGATAGTACATTTTGATTTTCACTGCTCATTATACCAGTGTGTACTGGTGATGATAGTTCATGTTGATGTTCACTGCTAATAATACAAGTGTGTACTGGTGATGATAGTACATGATGATGTTCACTGCTCATAATACAAGTGTGTACTGGTGATGATAGTACATGATGATGTTCACTGCTCATAATACAAGTATCTACTGGTGATGATAGTACATTTTGATTTTCACTGCTCATTATACCAGTGTGTACTGGTGTTGATAGTACATGTTGATGTTCACTGCTCATAATACAAGTGTGTACTGGTGATGATAGTACATGTTGATGTTCACTGCTAATAATACAAGTGTGTACTGGTGATGATAGTACATGATGATGTTCACTGCTCATAATACAAGTGTGAACTGGTGATGATAGTACATGATGATGTTCACTGCTCATAATACAAGTATCTACTGGTGATGATAGTACATTTTGATGTTCACTGCTCATAATACAAGTGTGAACTGGTGATGATAGTACATGATGATGTTCACTGCTCATAATACAAGTATCTACTGGTGATGATAGTACATGTTGATGTTCACTGCTCATAATACAAGTGTGTACTGGTGATGATAGTACATGTTGATGTTCACTGCTAATACTACAAGTGTGTACTGGTGATGATAGTACATGATGATGTTCACTGCTCATAATACAAGTGTGTACTGGTGATGATAGTACATGATGATGTTCACTGCTCATAATACAAGTATCTACTGGTGATGATAGTACATTTTGATTTCCACTGCTCATTATACCAGTGTGAACTGGTGTTGATAGTACATGTTGATGTTCACTGCTCATAATACAAGTGTGTACTGGTGTTGATAGTACATGTTGATGTTCACTGCTAATAATACAAGTATCTACTGGTGATGATAGTACATGTTGATGTTCACTGCTCATAATACAAGTGTGTACTGGTGATGATAGTACATGTTGATTTTCACTGCTCATAATACAAGCGTGTACTGGTGATGATAGTACATGTTGATGTTCACTGCTCATAATACAAGCATGTACTGGTGATGATAGTAGTACATGTTGATGTTCACTGCTCATAATACAAGCGTGTACTGGTGATGATAGTACATGTTGATGTTCACTGCTCATAATACAAATGTGTACTGGTGATGATAGTACATGTTGATGTTCACTGCTCATAATACAAGTGTGTACTGGTGATGATAGTACATGTTGATGTTCACTGCTCATAATACAAATGTGTACTGGTGATGATAGTACATGTTGATGTTCACTGCTCATAATACAAGTGTGTACTGGTGATGATAGTAGTACATGTTCTTCTCACTCGTCTCTGGAGGAGGTTCCTGCGAGTCCAGGCCGTGATCCACTCGACTCCACTCCTTGTTTTGCGTGTGTCCGGGGCTGCAGCTCACATTAGTTCCTCAACTTTCCAGAGATAGCAGCACTTTTTTCTCTCTCCTGCTGGAACTTTTGTTCCCGGCGTCGATGTCTGTGTTCGTCTCCGACTCGTGAGGAAAACCTTCGTGGGTGTGAGACGCAGACGCTGCAGGTGGAGAAGCTTTGCTGCGACTTGTTTGAAGATTAATCCTCAGGAATTCTCTGCTCTTCGTGTCGGGATCACAATGTTGGGAACTTGAGATGTTGTTCCTCAGCAGCGCCACCGTGGACTCCACGCTCAGGACGTCCACTCACGAGAGTCGAACCCACAGCCTGAGAGAGACTCGGGGAGAAGCTCTGGTGTCGGGGCCGGGAATGGGTCGCGTCGCTCACACCTCGACGGACGCTCGTCTGCCCGGAGACGAGATGATCGGCGCCGTCCCCAGAGCGGGTCAGAGAGACCCGTGGGCGTCCAGCAGCCGGAGGTGTCGGGAGGAGGTGGTCGAGGAGGAGGACGAGGAGGACGAGCATCACCTCAGGACCCGTGAGGTTCTGAGCCGACCCGCCGTGAGTGTTCTGGCGCGAGGGATTGCGTTCGGGCCTCACGGCGCCGTCACGGAACATGGTTCTGGTGCCGAGGACGCCTGGCTCCGGAGCAGGAGCGACAGACCTCGCCGGCCCAGGAGCGTCTGCATGCTGGCGGGTCCGGGCCCGGCTCACCTGGAACCCAGGAGTTCTTCCCTGAAGAGAGGCGCGACCCTGGAGGGCTCGGGTCACAGGAGCAGGAAGGACGAGCTCAGAGCCGTGGACGGCCTCAACGAGGTCACGACCCGACCGCGCCAGAAGAGCTGGAGACCCAGACCCGTCAGCATGACGGTGCTGGAGCTCCGGAAGAGAGGTTCCGAGGACGACCACACGGACGGAGCGAGTTTGCTCAAGGGAGGTTTTCGCTGGAGGTTGTTCGGTAAAAGCTCCAAAGGTGACGCTGACAAGGATGGAAAGTCTTCACGAAGCACCTTCAGCTCCTTGAGACGGAGCCTCAGTCTACGCATCCGGAGGGTCAGACCCCGGGACAAGGTCGACCCCCCGAGTACAGATCCTTCCCAGGATGCACCGCTGCAGCAGCAGCCTTTCTCGTACCTCACCGGGAGAACCCTTCCCGCCTCGAGCCAGAACCAGAGCCGGGGCAAGGTCAAGGTCATGGAGGTCCCGGTGTGTCCCGCAAAACCGTCCAGACCACCTCAGGAGGAGCAGAGCTTCTGGCAGATCATCGCCAGCAGGTTCCGGAGGAAAGATCCGGCCTGTGAGTCCGAGACCCGAGACGGTGTGGTCCTGGTGCAGAATAATCACTTCCAGGCCCGCGAGAATGTGGCGAGAACCTTCTGTCGTGAAGGTCAAGGTAAGACCTGCCAGCATTCTTCTCCCCCTCACTGCAGGTCAGACAGTTTCTCCAGCGAGACGACAAACGAGAACCACATGTGGAACATTCCCAGGACCAGGAGCTCAGAGAGTCTCTGGTGAACATCAGGGATTTGAACCATCACCGCGGGCGACACAGCTCAGAGCGCACAGACCATAATAGTCCTGCTAAATTAAGAGAGCTTAGGTGACGTGTGACGAGCTCTGAGCTGCAACGAGCAAACATAATGTCAGGAAGTGTAATTACACAAATATAATGTCAGGAAGTGTAATTACACAAACATAATGTCAGGAAGTGTAATTACACAAATATAATGTCAGGAAGTGTAATTACACAAATATAATGACAGGAAGTGTAATTACACAAACATAATGTCAGGAAGTGTAATTACACAAATATAATGACAGGAAGTGTAATTACACAAACATAATGTCAGGAAGTGTAATTACACAAATATAATGACAGGAAGTGTAATTACACAAACATAATGTCAGGAAGTGTAATTACACAAATATAATGACAGGAAGTGTAATTACACAAACATACTGTCAGGAAGTGTAATTACACAAATATAATCTCAGGAAGTGTAATTACACAAACATACTGTCAGGAAGTGTAATTACACAAATATAATCTCAGGAAGTGTAATTACACAAACATAATGTCAGGAAGTGTAATTACACAAATATACTGTCAGGAAGTGTAATTACACAAACATACTGTCAGGAAGTGTAATTACACAAACATAATCTCAGGAAGTGTAATTACACAAATATACTGTCAGGAAGTGTAATTACACAAACATAATGACAGGAAGTGTAATTACACAAACATACTGTCAGGAAGTGTAATTACACAAACATACTGTCAGGAAGTGTAATTACACAAACATAATGACAGGAAGTGTAATTACACAAACATACTGTCAGGAAGTGTAATTACACAAACATACTGTCAGGAAGTGTGATTACACAAACATAATGACAGGAAGTGTAATTACACAAACATACTGTCAGGAAGTGTAATTACACAAATATACTGTCAGGAAGTGTAATTACACAAACATAATGACAGGAAGTGTAATTACACAAACATACTGTCAGGAAGTGTAATTACACAAACATACTGTCAGGAAGTGTGATTACACAAACATAATGACAGGAAGTGTAATTACACAAACATACTGTCAGGAAGTGTAATTACACAAATATACTGTCAGGAAGTGTAATTACACAAACATAATGACAGAAAGTGTAATTACACAAACATACTGTCAGGAAGTGTAATTACACAAACATAATGACAGGAAGTGTAATTACACAAACATACTGTCAGGAAGTGTAATTACACAAACATACTGTCAGCAAGTGTAATTACACAAACATAATGACAGGAAGTGTAATTACACAAATATAATGACAGGAAGTGTAATTACACAAATATAATGTCAGGAAGTGTAATTACACAAACATAATGACAGGAAGTGTAATTACACAAATATAATGACATGAAGTGTAATTACACAAACATAATGACAGTAAGTGTAATTACACAAATATAATGACATGAAGTGTAATTACACAAATATAATGACATGAAGTGTAATTACACAAACATAATGACATGAAGTGTAATTACACAAACATAATGACAGGAAGTGTAATTACACAAACATAATGACAGGAAGTGTAATTACACAAACATAATGACAGGAAGTGTAATTACACAAATATAATGACATGAAGTGTAATTACACAAACATAATGACATGAAGTGTAATTACACAAACATAATGACAGGAAGTGTAATTACACAAACATAATGACAGGAAGTGTAATTACACAAACATAATGACAGGAAGTGTAATTACACAAATATAATGACATGAAGTGTAATTACACAAACATAATGACATGAAGTGTAATTACACAAACATAATGACAGGAAGTGTAATTACACAAACATAATGACAGGAAGTGTAATTACACAAACATAATGACAGGAAGTGTAATTACACCGTAATGACTTTAACTCTTCGTTCAGACATTAATAGTCGAACAACAGATGATCGACCAATAGAAACACAGCGTCGACCTGAGGCGTCGTCTCTTTAACGACCCTCTCAGTAACGGGGACCTGAACACCTCCCATGATGCTTTGCCCAGTCGACCAATCACAGTTGATGACTTTAATGACAAGTCATATCGACCAATCGCACGTCACTAAACGTGTGTAGAAAGGCATCATGGGAGTTAGTGTTTTGTTCACTGTAGTTCATATGATGGGATCCATTTGGTGGTATTTCCCAGCATGCATTTCAACATTGAACGTGGTGACGGAAGGTTATGATCGTGATCGGACCCTCGTGAAGCTCTGAAGGTCCAGATGAAGAACATGTGTCATGAGAGGTCAGAGGTCGCGATTATTGTCACAGAAAATAACTTGTTTCCATCATTGAAGTTGATGAACCGCGTGTTGTCGACCTTTGACCTCGGCGAGGTTGTGCTTCCTGGCGTGAAGCTCCTAATGGCCTCAGAGGTCGGGTGTGTTTACCTTCGGGCAGGTTGCCGCGGATACATCACAGTGTTACTGTGTCGCTCAGTCAGGAATGTGGGTGTGTGTGTGAGTGTGTGTGTGTGTGTGTGTGTGAGTGCAGCGTAGAACCTGTCGTGACCTGTGTCGGTGTTCAGTGTTTGAATGGATCACACACACACACTCACTCACACACACACAGACACAGACACAGACACACACACACACACACAGACACACACACACACACAGACACACACACACACACTCACACACTCACACACACACAGACACACACACACACACTCACACACACACACACACACTCGTACACACAAACTCGTACACACACACACACACACTCGTACACACACACACACACACACACACTAACACACACACTCACACACACACACACACACACACACACACACACACTAACACACACACACACACACACACACTCACACTAACACTAACACACTCACACACACACACTCACCTTGAGTCCCAGTGACAGGAGGTCCATAAGTTCCTCCTCCAGACACGAACAAAGCTCTTCTGTTGTTATAAAGTCTTCACTGAGCCGTGAGTCGAGCTCACATGTGTTTCCTGAGGCTCTGTGATGAGTGACGTCGGTGATGTTTTTACAACACAACTTATTTACGGCTTGATGGTAAATAAAGTGTTGTGAGGTTTTGTTAAATACCATATATCCATCATACATACATATGCATCAGAGGTAATGAGGTGAAGATAGTTGTCAACTATAAGTACCTCATGTGTGTCTGGACAGTAAACAGACCTGCAACACAGACCATGTTTATAAGAAAGTTCAGAGTAGAAGTACTTTCTGAGGAGGATCATTGAACATCTGCAGGAAGATCCTCTGCATGTTCTACCAGTGTGTGGTGGTCAGTGTTCTATGCTGTGGTGTGTTGGGGTGGAAATGTGTCCAAGAGGAGGTCAACAGGTCAACAGGTCAACAGGTTGGACAGGTTGATCAGGAGCTCTGTGGTTGAAGCTGGACTCACTGGTGACAGTTGCTGAGATCATTGAACAAACTACTGTCCATCATGGATGATGACAGTCATCCTCTGAACACTGTCATCAGTGAGCAGAGAAGCAGATGCAGCACGAATGCTCCTACCAGGTGCAACACTAATAGACTCAGGGACTCATTCATCCCTCGGGCTATTAAATTGTACAATTCTGAGTTCGGGGGCAGGAGTGGAGTGAAAGTATCTGGATGTTCTATGTTAGTCTTTGTATCCTTTGTCTTTGTTGTTTTTCTTTGATCTATGTTCTTTATCTTTATCTTTAGACTTAGATTGTGTCATCTTGTTCTTCCTCTTTATGTTCTATTTTTTATTGTTTATGAAAAATTGCTGGCTACTGGTAAAAAACAATTTCAATCAATAAAGTTTTACCTTACCTTACCTTACCTTATCTCCATAAACTTCACAAACACTGACTTTTAGTGACATCTTGTGATTTTTTAATTAATAAAACTGAAGACGAAATATGTCCAAACATCAGCTTCAAAAGCTGCTGGACTCACTGTATCCTCTCGTCCTCAGTCATCATTCTCCCTTTAGCTGTGGAAGACGTAACGACTGCTGCCATCTAGAGGCCGGGAGTTTAATTGCAACAGATGCTGTGAATAAAC
>NC_141833.1:25265229-25292729 GCF_982586985.1 Callionymus lyra
TATTTAACTTGAAACTGATGTTTTTTATTTGACCTTCATTAAATATTTACTTTTACTTTCAAGTCTTTTTCGATTGTGAAAAGATAAAAGTGACAAATTGCAGGAAATAAACGAGTAAAATGAAAAGAAATAAAATCTATATTTTAGTTAATCCTGTTTATTTCATGAGATAGATTTATATCATAATGTTTTCATTGAAACAAGTGATTTATTTGATGTTTTCATTGGTTTATAAATGTGTTTATAAATGTGTTTATAAATGTGTTTATAAATGTGTTTATAATTGTGTTTATAAATGTGTTTATAAATGTGTTTTTAAATGTGTTTATAAATGTGTTTATAAATGTGTTTATAACGTTGAGAAGATAAATAAACTTAAATAACGTGAATCTTTCTTCTTCTCTCAGACTCGTTCGTCAACAGCCAGGAGTGGACGTTGAGTCGCTCGGTGCCAGAACTGAAAGTGGTGAGTTGTTGTCAGTTGTTGTCAGTTGTTGTCAGTTGTTGTCAGTTGTTGTCAGTTGTTGTCAGTTGTTGTCAGTTGTTGTCAGTTGTTGTCAGTTGTTGTCAGTTGTTGTCAGTTGTTGTCAGTTGTTGTCATGAAAGCAGCGAGTCGTTCGTTAGCATCACAGACAATTACTGGCCTGTTCTAATGACCCGTCGCCATGGAGACGCAGCTGAGGCGGACCACGAGTGACAGATCTGGGCTACAGTCGCACATCCTGGTCTCAGTGAACACAAGTGGAGCACACTACACTACACACAAGCTACTCCAACTACACACAAGCTACTCCAACTACACACAAGCTACATTAACAACACACAAGCTACTCCAACTACACACAAGCTACATTAACAACACACAAGCTACATTAACAACACACAAGCTACTCCAACTACACACAAGCTACATTAACAACACACAAGCTACTCCAACTACACACAAGCTACTCCAACTACACACAAGCTACTCCAACTACACACAAGCTACATTAACAACACACAAGCTACTCCAACTACACACAAGCTACTCCAACAACACACAAGCTACTCCAACTACACACAAGCTACTCCAACTACACACAAGCTACTCCAACTACACACAAGCTACATTAACAACACACAAGCTACTCCAACTACACACAAGCTACATTAACAACACACAAGCTACATTAACAACACACTAGCTACTCCAACTACACACAAGCTACATTAACAACACACAAGCTACATTAACAACACACAAGCTACTCCAACTACACACAAGATACTCCAACTACACAGAAGCTACATTAACAACACACAAGCTACTCCAACTACACACAAGCTACTCCAACTACACACAAGCCACTCCAACTATACACAAGCTACTCCAACTACACACAAGCTACATTAACAACACACAAGCTACTCCAACTGGACACAAGCTACTCCAACTACACACAAGCTACATTAACAACACACACGCTATTCCAACTACACACAAGCTACTCCAACTACACACAAGCTACTCAAACTACACACAAGCCACTCCAACTATACACAAGCTACTCCAACTACACACAAGCTACTTCAACTACACACAAGCTACGTTAACAACACACAAGCTACTCCAACTACACTCAAGCTACACCAACTACACACAAGCTACTCCAACTACACACAAGCTACGTTAACAACACACAAGCTACTCCAACTACACTCAAGCTACACCAACTACATTCAAGCTACACCAACTACACACAAGCTACTCCAACTACACTCAAGCCACTCAAGCTAAACTCAAGCTACACCAACTACACACAAGCTACTCCAACTACACTCAAGCCACTCCAGCTACACTCAAGCTACACCAACTACACACAAGCTACTCCAACTACATTTAAGCTACGCCAACTACACTCAAGCTACGCTCACAACACAAAAGCTATGCTGACAACACACAAGCTACGCTGACAACACACAAGCTATGCTAACAACACACAAGCTATGCTAACAACACACAAGCTATGCTAACAACACACAAGCTACGCTGACAACACACAAGCTACGCTAACAACACACAAGCTATGCTAACACACACAAGCTATGCTAACAACACACAAGCTACGCTGACAACACACAAGCTATGCTAACAACACACAAGCTACGCTGACAACACACAAGCTATGCTAACAACACACAAGCTATGCTAACAACACACAAGCTACGCTGACAACACACAAGCTACGCTAACAACACACAAGCTATGCTCACAACACACAAGCTATGCTCACAACACACAAGCTATGCTAACAACACACAAGCTTTGCTAACAACACACAAGCTACGCTGACAACACACAAGCTATTCTAACAACACACAAGCTATGCTAACAACACACAAGCTATGCTAACAACACACAAGCTACGCTGACAACACACAAGCTATGCTAACAACACACAAGCTACGCTGACAACACACAAGCTACACTGACAACACACAAGCTATGCTAACAACACACAAGCTATGCTAACAACACACAAGCTATGCTAACATCTTGATGCTCAACAAACAAAGACATGTAGATCAAAGCTTTAGAAACGAACGAATCACAGAAAAGCTCCAAACACTGAAATCACGTTAATTGTGTTAAATAAAGAATCAAATCTCGTTCTTTAAATTTCAAAGAGTTCAAGAAAACGACACATTATTGTGTGTTTTGTTGTGAGAAGTTTCTTCAAACCAGACTCAACGACCTTTGACTGACACTTCTTGAGTAAAGCGATGTTTGATACAAACTTTTGAGCAATAAAAACATAAAAGATTTAAACAAAACTTTAACTTGAATTATTATTATTTCTCGATAAAGTTTTAAATGTAGTTTAACTTGAAGAGTTTAATTAACAAATGATTTAATCTAGTTTTAAACATTTCAACTCATGAAGGAATCAAACATCAAAGAAGTTTCTCTCGTTGATTGACAGCATTGAATATTTAAAAGTCATCATGAAATAATCAATAATAAAAACATTAAACTTCTGCTTCTGATTTGCAGGGCATTGTGGGAAATCTGTCCAGCGGGAAGTCTGCTCTGGTGCATCGATACTTGACAGGAACGTACGTGCAGGAGGAGTCACCAGAAGGTATGGTAGCAACATTAGCAGCATTAGCATCTTTAGCATCATGAGCATCACTAACAACATTAGCAACATGAACAACATTAGCAACATGAACAACATGAACAACATGAACAACATTAGCAACATGAACAACATAAGCAACATAAGCATCTTAAGCAACATTAGCATCTTTAGGAACCTTAGCATCATTAGCATCATGAACAACATGAACAACATTAGCAACATGAACAACATTAGCAACATGAACAACATTAGCAACATGAACAACATGAACAACATGAACAACATGAACAACATTAGCAACATGAACAACATAAGCAACATAAGCATCTTAAGCAACATTAGCATCTTTAGGAACCTTAGCATCATTAGCATCATGAACAACATGAACAACATGAACAACTTGAACAACTTGAACATTAGCAACATGAACAACATTAGAAACATTAGCAACATGAACAACATTAGCAACATTAACAACATTAGCAACATTAGTATCTTGAGCAACATAAGCATCTTTAGCAACCTTAGCATCGTTAGCATCATTAACAACATGAACAACATATACAACATAAACAACATTAGCAACATGAACAACATTAGGAACATAAAACATTAGCAACATTAGCATCTTAAGCAACCTTAGCATCATTAACAACATTAGCAACATGAACAACATTAGCAACATGAACAACATGAACAACATGAACAACATGTACAACATGAACAACATGAACAACATGAACAACATGAACACTATGAACAACATGAGCAACATGAACAACATGAACAACATTAGAAACATGTACAACATTAGCATCATTAGCATCTTTAGCATCACTAACAACATTAGCAACATGAACAACATTAGCAACATGAACAACATGAACAACATGAACAACATGAACAACATTAGCAACATGAACAACATAAGCAACATAAGCATCTTAAGCAACATTAGCATCTTTAGGAACCTTAGCATCATTAGCATCATGAACAACATGAACAACATGAACAACATGAACAACTTGAACATTAGCAACATGAACAACATTAGAAACATTAGCAACATGAACAACATTAGCAACATTAACAACATTAGCAACATTAGTATCTTGAGCAACATAAGCATCTTTAGCAACCTTAGCATCGTTAGCATCATTAACAACATGAACAACGTATACAACATAAACAACATTAGCAACATGAACAACATGAACAACATGAACAACATGAACAACATGAACAACATGAACAACATTAGCAACATGTACAACATTAGCATCATTAACAACATTAGCAACATTAGCAACGTGGAAAAACATTAGCAACATGAACAACATTAGCAACATTAGCAATGTGAACAACATTAGCAACATGAACAACATTAGCAACATGAACAACATTAGCAACATTAGCATATTTAGCAACATTAGCATCATTGACAACATTAGCAACATTGTTGAGTCTATACTAGTAACGTCAGTACTTTTATCATCTGTTTATTCTTCCTCAGATTAAGTCAGTTGTTGGTGTTTGTTGTAAATTAAACGATTCATCAGAAAAACAAGTAGTTTTGGTTCAAACGATGAACGACAAACATTCTCAGCCTGCAGCAGAAGTAACGGCTGTTGCTATGGTAACAGTGATGTGTGTCAGAGATTCTTGTGAAACCAAAGGTTCAGCATTTACTCGTGTATCCTCTTGTGCTCAGCATCGTGTCACGGAAGTGACGAGTTCCAGTCAATCTGTGTCGCACCTGCAGCTCCTGCAAGTCACGTGACTCCTGTGGACGTCACATGACACGAGTGATCACATGACGTCACATGACACGAGTGATTAGCACTTGTTAGCATGTGAGCTAGCTCAGGTGTGTTGTTAGCATGTGAGCTAGCTCAGGTGTGTTGTTAGCATGTGAGCTAGCTCAGGTGTGTTGTTAGCATGTGAGCTAGCTCAGATGTGTTGTTAGCATGTGAGCTAGCTCAGGTGTGTTGTTAGCATGTGAGCTAGCTCAGGTGTGTTGTTAGCATGTGAGCTAGCTCAGGTGTGTTGTTAACATGTGAGCTAGCTCAGGTGTGTTGTTAGCATGTGAGCTAGCTCAGGTGTGTTGTTAGCATGTGAGCTAGCTCAGGTGTGTTGTTAGCATGTGAGCTAGCTCAGGATGCTAACTCTGTTCATCTCTTCACTGAAACTGTTGATGTTTATAAGTTAGTTGTGTCTTCATGCTGTGACATCACTTCCTCTCACCTGTTTCCTCCGCAGGCGGTCGATTCAAGAAAGAAATCGTGGTCGACGGACAGAGTTACCTGCTGCTGATCAGAGATGAAGGAGGACCACCTGAGCTGCAGGTGAGGAACATCTCAAGGTCATGAGGTCACTGTCACTGTTTAAAATTATTTCATGTCTTGAATTTGTTATTATTTAATATTAATTTATCTTTTTAAGAATAAATCTGTGTCTCAGTGAAGATTAGAATATAAATCAAATTCTAAAGTTCAAACAGTTCAAACTGTCTGAATGTTGATGTTGGAAGAATCGATTGATCGATCGATAATTGATCGATAGTTTATCGATCCTGGAGAAGAAACCTTCAGTGAGCTCGAGCTCTAGCGCCCTCTGGTGGTGAACGAGCGATGTGCTGTCACGTGAGGACCAGAGGAGTTACACTCAAGTGACGTCAGCACAGGTGGTCATAATGTATTTATTGATTAACTGATGTAGAAGCTTCAGTCGTGACGTCATTCACACAGAACGTGTTTCTTCTGCTGTTGCTTGAACTGTAACGTTGCCACACCGCCCTCTAGTGGTCGTTTGGTTGAACTTTTTTTTACTGAAGTTGGTGTTATTGTGTGTTTGTTTATGTTTTTATTTACATTTAAAAGGTTATAATTAGTTGATTTCATTCTCAAACTGAATTTAAACAAAATACTTCATTAAAGATTATTTTTATAATTAAATAAAAATCATAAAACAAATCATGAAGCAGTTTTTTATATATTTTTAATCAGGTTAGTAGATTAAATTAGTTCTTAATGTGTTCGTTATTCAGTTTAACTTTGTTGTTTAAATGACTTTAAATGACACAAATAAGTTTTAAAAACACATTTGTTTTATGTTCAATATTGACATATTTTCTTGATTATTTAACATTTATTTCCATTAACCTCTTCTGTGTTTCTCCTCTTTATTAACTATATTAACTATATTAACTATATTAGGTTAGAAATGGACAAAATAGACCAGTAAATGTTGAATGTTATTTTAATTAATTTAAAATGTTGATTCAATATTTAATGTAATATTTATCATTAATGTATTAAAGTGTGTGTTTGATTCACAGTAAGAAGTGAAGAAGATAAAAGTGTTTTTATAATAAGTTTACATGGAAGTGACGAAAACAAGTTGATTGTTGGAGCAGGTGTAATAATAATAATAATAATTATTATTATTATTATATTAATAATAATAATACTAATAATAATAATAAAAATAATAATTATATTAATAATAATAATAAATAATAATTATATTAATAATAATAATAATGGTTATAGTAATAATATAATAATAATAATAAAAATAATAATTATATTAATAATGATAATAATAATAATGGTTATAGTAATAATATATATATAATAATAATTGTAATAATAATAATTGTAATAATAATAAAATAATAGTGATAATATAATAATAATAGTAATAATATATTAATATAATATAAAATTATAATAATAGTAATAATAAATAATAATAATAATAGTAAAAATGTAATAATATTATTATTATTATTGTTATAATAGTAATAATAACAATAATAATGATAATTCTAATAATAATAACAATAATAACAATAATAATATAATAAAAAAAAAAAAAAAACAATAATAATACTAGTTTTGAGGTGATGAGGATCTTCAGCCGTGTGTGTCGTGACAGCGAGTCGTGTGTTTCGTCCACAGTTTGCCGCCTGGGTGGACGCCGTCGTGTTCGTCTTCAGCCTGGAGGACGAGATCAGCTTCCAGACCGTCTACAACTACTTCCTGCGTCTCTCCAGCTACAGAAACACAGCCGAGGTCCCGATGGTTCTGGTCGGAACACAAGGTGTCGATAAAGTTTATTCAAATCTGTTTATCCATTCCTGTGACCTGTTGGTCAGAAGCTGCTGCCCTTGAGCAACGCATGAAGGTTTTAGATGATTATTGTTATTGTTATTGTTATTGTTATTGTTATTTTTATTTTTATTGCTATTATTATTATTATTATTATTATTATTATTAATAATATTACTATTATTATTATTATTATTGTTATTGTTATTGTTATTGCTATTATTATTATTATTATTATCATTAATATTACTATTATTATTATTGTTATTGTTATTATTATTTTTATTGTTATTATTGTTATTGTTATTGTTATTTTTATTGTTATTATTATTGTTATTATTGTTATTGTTATTGTTATTGTTATTTTTATTGTTATTGTTATTATTGTTATTGTTATTTTTATTTTTATTGTTATTATTATTATTGTTATTGTTATAATTCTTGTTATTGTTATTATTATTATTATTATTATTATTTTTATTGTTATTATTATTTTTATTGTTATAATTATTATTATTATTATTATTGTTATTGTTATTATTATTATTATTATTGTTATTATTATTATTATTATTATTATTATATATTTATAATCTCTTTATATTCAGTTTATTTTTCTCTTTGTTTCTATGAAACTTTACGTTTATATTCAATTGATATAAAGATTATTTGAAGTTAATATCCATCAGTTGTTTCACGACAAACACACAACAAACACACAAACAATTCTCCTGAGGGATCAATGAAGTTCTACGTAAACCCAGAGGTCAAGGGTCGTTCTCCGGTGTTGCAGACGCCATCAGCGCGGCGAACCCTCGTGTGATCGACGACTCTCGCGCCAGGAAGCTGTCCAACGACCTGAAGCGCTGCACCTACTACGAGACCTGCTCCACCTACGGACTCAACGTGGAGAGAGTCTTCCAGGACGGTGTGTAGACCTGCAGAGGTTCAGCTGCCAGAGTGTGTTCCTGACCTTCAGGTGCTTCATGTGCAGTGGCTCAGAAGGTCGTGGCCTTGAGGAAGAAGCAGCAACTGTCCATCGGTCCCTGCAAGTCTCTGCCCAACTCACCGAGTCACTCGTCTGTTCCTGCAGCTTCACTTCCTGCCGTTCATCTCAACCAGGTGAGACTCCAGGTCGCACTCTGACGCAGGAACCACTGATCATCCTGTTTGCTTCTGTTCCCTCCTTCTCTCTCTCTCTCATTCTTTTTTCTCTCCCTCTCTCTCCTCTCTCTCTCCCTCTCTCTCTTTCTTTTTTTCTCTCTCTCTCCTCTCTCTCTCTCCTCTCTCTTTCTTTTTCTCTCTCTCTCTCTCCTCTCTCTCTCTCCCTCTCTCTCTCTTTCTTTTTTTCTCTCCCTCTCCTCTCTCTCCCTCCCTCTCTCTCCTCTCTCTCTCTTTCTTTTTCTCTCTCCTCCTCTCCCTCCCTCCCTCCCTCTCCCTCCATCTCTCCCTCTTTTCTCCCTCACTCTCTCCCTCTCCTCCTCCCTTTCTCCCTCACTCTCTCCCTCTCCTCCTCCCTCTCTCTCCCTCCATCTCTCCCTCTTTTCTCCCTCACTCTCTCCCTCTCCTCCTCCCTCTCTCTCCCTCTCTCTCTCACTCTCTCCCTCTCCTCCTCCCTCTCTCTCCCTCCATCTCTCCCTCTTTTCTCCCTCACTCTCTCCCTCTCCTCCTCCCTCTCTCTCCTCTCTCTCTTTCTTTTTCTCTCTCTCTCTCTCTCCCTCTCTCTCCTCCTCTCCCTTTCTCTCTCTCTCTCTCTCTCTCTATCTCCCTCTCCCTCTCCCTCTCCCTCTCTCTCTCTCTCCCTCCCTCTCTCTCTCTCTCTCTCTCTCTCCCTCTCTCTCTCTCTCTCTCCCTCTCCCTCTCTCTCTCTCTCTCTCTCTCTCCCCTCTCTCTCTCTCTCTCCCTCTCTCTCCCTCTCTCTCTCTCCCTCTCAGTCGGCCAATGGCAGCGGTGCGTTCAGCGACTACTCGTCCTCGGTGCCGTCGACCCCGAGCATCGGTCAGCGCGAGATGCGTGTCGAGCCGATCTCGTCGAACACGCCGACTCCGGTGCGCAAACAGTCCAAGCGTCGCAGCAACATCTTCACAGTAAGTGTGCGACAGCTGATGCAGAGCAACACCCACTCGCACTACTAGACTCCGCCAGCAGGGGGCGCGCCTCTGCCGCTGTTGTCAGGACGACGGGCAGGCCAGACCAATCGAAGCCAGAGTCACTTAGATCAACACTGTGGAGCACTTTTGTAAACAATTGGATTTGAGTTCAACATTCTTCCCTCGTTTATGTCCAGACTTTGTTTTCACGCCACGGTTGCCTCTGAAAAACTAGTCGACCCAAATCTGACCCGCAGACCCTCGCGCCCGCCTTGACCCCGCCTTGACCCCGCCCTGACCCCGCCCTGACCCCGCCCTGACAGCTGTGATGTGTGACCTGGTGCCCCTCCTCCTGAACTCAGCCTCTCACCTGAACTGATCTCATGTAGCCTCATGACTGACCTTCACACGCGTCAATCAAACTTTATTTAAACACAGGTGTCGACAAAAACACTCTCTGGTTTTGAACCGACGATCGTTTTTCTCTTCTCGCGCAAACAAACGTTCATCATATATACGCAGCAACAGACACATGGCAGTGACGCTCGTCTGACACCGGGGGAGCCAGAGATCACATGTTGGATCTCTTGTTTGGGGCTTTAATGGAGAGTTTGAATCCCACTGAGTCAGAAACTGATAAATATTACTTTAACCAACATTTTTAACCTTAAGAATGGAATTATTGTCTTTATCTTTTCATTTGTTTACATTTGTGAACAATAAACAACTTGTGTTTTTATTTGAAGGATAACTTTTGATTTTGTGTTAAAAAGACACAAATACAGACATAAAAACTGAATGAATGATTCAAACATAAAGAACACTAGTTCCACATATATATGTATAAATATATAAATATACAATAAAACATATAAACAGTTATTTCACACTTGAACGAATCATCCGTTCGGATCGACTCGAGTCACTCGACGACCAACACGTTGAGCTACATGAGATCCGTCATGTTCTGGTCCTCCTCAGAGTTCCATCCCTCCATCCCTGCTCCTCCTCTCCTCCTCCTCCATCCCTGCTCCTCCTCTCCTCCTCATCTCTGCTCCTCCTCCTCCTCCTCCTCCTCCTCCTCCTCCTCTCCCATCACTCCAGCTCTGGAGGCTGCGACGGCTGACGTTCTAGCTCCTCCCTGATGTTCTAGCTCCTCCCTGATGTTCTAGCTCCTCCCTGTTGTTCTAGCTCCTCCCTGTTGTCTCCCTCCTTCCCCGCCAGGTAGTGACTAACCATGTCCACCAGGACGCGCTCCCGGTCCGCGTCATGGAGGCCAAGCACGCCACCTACCCGGTGTGGGTGCCGGAGTGGCAGGCGGAGCGAGAGTTTCAGCTCATGACCTTCTGAGGAGGCGCCGGCGAGGGTGGGCGGGGGAGGCGGGTGAGGAGGCGAGGGAGTCTTGACATGACATTGACGCTTGTAAGTAGTTTGATCACGAGACGGAGAAAACCTTGTGACACCGGGACTCAAACCTCCACCAGAGGGCGCCAGTCTGAGAGGAAACATCTCATTCGTGTTCCTTCTTTGGAATGAACTTGTGATTCAATGCTCATCCCTTCTGTTGTCATGCTCATCCCTCACCACTAGATGGCGGCACAATACACCTAATTCTTTCCCAGCGCTTCCATGTTCAATAACTTTTTTGTAACTTTGTCTCTTTTGGTGTCGACAAGCACAGAGAACTTTTCTAAGAGCCGCCCTCATATATGGATGTTGTTCTGTTGCTCATCCCATCCTGTCTCTCAAGTACGGCTACGGAATAATAACGTTATGACACTGTTTTGCAGATTTGTGCTTCTGTTTCCAACCTTTCGTCAACAAAAAGGGCTTTCCAACTCCTTCCTTAGAGGACGGTTTAAAGTGCTGGAGGGAGAGAGGGATGAGGGAGGAGAGGGAGACAGTGGTTCTCAGAGCGTAGGCTAGAGGGAGGTTGAGGAAGCATCGCTCGTCACACACTCACACATGTTGGACCGACGGACTCTTCATCTCGTCCGGACTCAAGGATTCTCTTCTTTTCTCTTTTCTTTGGTGAAACGCTGTCGTTAGACTAGTTTTATGAAGGCCTTCATAAAAGCTCAGCGACGTGAATGTTCGGCTCATGGGTTCTCGTCCTGGTATCTGCTGTATCTCGTGTTGTGCTCGCGCTGGACGAGGCGTCTATACTTTGATGGAACTGCAATGTTGATATTTTGAAGTGACTCGTGACTTGCTTTGTATGGTGTCTGTATAGAAGCTCAAGTCATCCTGAAGAAATAAACTCTTGGAAACATCTCTGGGTGCGTCTGTGGTGACTGCTCTACTTCCTGCTTCCTGTCGGGCCTCGACCCTCTAACCTGCTCGTCCTCAGGTGTCACAGGTGGCGGCGCAGCAGCAATAACTCTTCCTTCCTTTGAGTGTGTGTGTGTGTGTGCCATGAACTGAGCGCCTCTCGCGACCCTGCAGGTCGTGGGGCCGCGACCCGGAAGGACTGGATGGTTTCAGGGCTGAGTCATGACTCGATGTGTCGTCTGTGTTGATCTCGTGGTCTTGGTTTGGTCTTTTGATTTCCTACTTGCACGTCGGTGTTCCTGCTGTTCGTGCTGCTGGTCTGCTTGTCTGTCGACGCTTCTTTTATCACTTTTGTTTTTGCAAGTTTGCCTCACACACTCACACACACACACACACACACACACACTCACACACACACACACGTGTCTCCTCGCTGACTCACTCTCTTGTTTTCTTGCAGTCGAGGAAAGCGAGCGAACAAGCGAAGACGGTCGACAGTAAAACCGACAGCATAGGCAGCGGACGAGCCATTCCCATCAAGCAGGTGAGTCTTAAGCTCCGCCCCCTCACCTCTCACGGCCTCAGGTGAGTGAAGGTTTCGTCGGTCTTAGCTGGAGTCCCAGCTACCCTGGGTGAGAGGCAAGTTGATCAACCTCAGTATGTGTTTGAACTGTGGGAGGAAACTGGAGTACCCGGAGTAAACAAACAAGCTGGAGCTGGAAGTGAACCAACAACCTTCGTCCTGTTGAAATATTTGATCGTTTTGATTGACAGTTAAACTTTCATCAGGTTTAACAAACTCTTGATTCGTTCATGAAGATATGATTTAATGGTTCGATCGACTCGTTCATGTTTTATGAAGATTTATATGTTTTTCTACAATTATTGTTTATTTGAAGTGTTTCTTTATAAATGTTCTCCAATGTATTTGATATTAAAATACAACTTCATTGCTGTGATTTAATAACATGAGCATGTTGTGTGTAAACGTTGTTTATTTATCATTATTTGTTTGTTTTTAGCTCAAGTCTCTTCTTCAGTTTGGCCACTAGATGGCAGCAGCTTAACATGAATCGCAGAAATCCATGACGCGCCGATAATAAAACAACCCAAAATATTCTATAATAATAACAACAATTGTTATCATTATGATTGTTATTATTATTAATAAGTTATGTTTGTCAATAATATTTGATGAATAAATTAAACGAGATAAAATAGTTTATTAACATAAACACTCATAGTTTGATTTTTCTTCACCTGGAATTATTTAATAACTTTGTAATAAATCATTATTTAATAATTTTATAATAAATCATTATTTAATAACTTTGTAATAAATCATTATTTAATAACTTTGTAATAAATCATTATTTAATAATTTTATAATAAATCATTATTTAATAACTTTGTAATAAATCATTATTTAATAATTTTATAATAAATCATTATTTAATAACTTTGTAATAAATCATTATTTAATAACTTTGTAATAAATCATTATTTAATAATTTTGTAATAAATCATTATTTAATAATTTTATAATAAATCATTATTTAATAACTTTGTAATAAATCATTATTTAATAACTTTGTAATAAATCATTATTTAATAACTTTGTAATAAATCATTATTTAATAACTTTGTAATAAATCATTATTTAATAATTTTATAATAAATCATTATTTAATAACTTTGTAATAAATCATTATTTAATAATTTTATAATAAATCATTATTTAATAACTTTGTAATAAATCATTATTTAATAACTTTGTAATAAATCATTATTTAATAACTTTGTAATAAATCATTATTTAATAACTTTGTAATAATCATTATTTAATAACTTTGTAATAAATCATTATTTAATAATTTTGTAATAAATCATTATTTAATAATTTTATAATAAATCATTATTTAATAACTTTGTAATAAATCATTATTTAATAATTTTATAATAAATCATTATTTAATAACGTTGTAATAAATCATTATTTAATAACTTTGTAATAAATCATTATTTAATAACTTTGTAATAATCATTATTTAATAACTTTGTAATAAACCATTATTTAATAATTTTGTAATCAATTATTATTTAATTACTTTGTAATAAAGTGTATTTAATATATTGTCGCTCATGATTAAACTCGTGAAATTCATGTCAATCATGTGTCAAGGTGTGTGTGTGTGTGTGCGTGCGTGCATGTGTGAGTGTGAGTGTGTGTGTGTGAGTGTGTGTGTGTGAGTGTGTGTGTCACTCAAGGCATCGTTGATAAGATCAAATAACAAAGACTTTTATCTACAAAGACTTTAAGAATCTTGACGTTTATTGAACAACAAGATCAGAGACAATGTGAGCTTAATTACACACACACACACACACACACACGCACGCACGCACGCACACATGCACACACACATCAGGCCCGACGATCCCCCGCTACACACACACAAACTCACACACACGCACACACACACACAAACTCACACACACACACACACACACACACACACACACACACAGGACAAACGATCCCCCAAAAACACTCTAAACACACAAACAGGCCAATCAGGCCAAACAACCCCCCCCCCCACAACACACACACGCACACACACACACTCTAAACGCAAAGAGAAACAATACACTTATTGTTGAGTTTTAACTTACAACTAGTGTGTTTATTGCACACACACAAACACACACACATATATATATATATATATATATATATATATATATATATGTATATATATATATATGTATATATATATATATATACACACAGACACACAAAGAATATTTCCTGGGACGCATCAACAAAGGACAGAAGATTGTATCTCGTGTGTAGATGTGACAATTGTACGGATGACAACCTGCTTGTGTCACGGTGTGTATGCGTGTGTGAATGTGTGTGTGTGTGTGCGTGAGTTTGTGTGTGAGTGTGTGTGTGTGTGTGAGTGTGTATGAGTGTGTGTGTGTGTGTGTGTGTGTGTGTGTGTGTGTGAGTGTGAGTGTGTGAGTGTGAGTGTGAGTGTGAGTGTGTGTGTGTGTGCATGTGTGTGTAAAGACACGTGATAATAATGGTCGACACAGACGGTCGATGCTGATGAATCTCCTGATCCAGCTATAGATCCTAAACGCTCCAGCAGATCAACACAATATTTACTTGTAAACATGCAAAGATGGCCGCCGGCCCCCCGGACCCCGCCTCACTGACCCGCCGTGATTAGAGACTCTTAAAGAGCCGCTTCTTATTGACTCATTTACGAGCCGTGAGTCGCTCGCCATCCATCAGGACGAGCAGCGATCGCGAGCCGACGGAACAAAAGTGTTTCCATCGATCGGATGTTTTTCTCCTCAAAACATCATAGTAGATCTTCCACTCACTTTAGACCCCCAGTGCAGATCTGTGTGAATCCACAAGACGACAGAGACCTTTAAGGAACCACGTGGGGGGAAGTCTCAGGGCAGACCGAGGACAGAGACTCTTGGATCAGAAGAAAAGTCTCTTTTCTGCAAGAATGTGTTTATTTCAGTTTCATGAGAAAATATTGAATCTGTTTAAGTTTCTTTTGTTGAAAGATTTTGAGACGAAAAAACTTTGAATCTCTTTCATTTTATCATTGAAGTAAAATTGATCAAAATGAATGTTTTTACTCGTTGAGTTTGATATTGTTATTGAAACCGAATGAAAAAGTACAACAAGCATAAATCAATAGAGTAGCAACAGTAGGAAATACCCAGAGACGTTTCAGACTATTGACTCATTATCAGGAAAGTCTCACATGTATCAGTAAAGTCTTCACATGTATCAGTAAAGTCTTCATATGTATCAGAAAAGTCTTCATATGTATCAGGAAAGTCTTCATATGTATCAGGAAAGTCTTCACATGTATCAGTAAAGTCTTCACAGGTATCAGGAAAGTCTTCACATGTATCAGGAAAGTCTTCACATGTATCAGTAAAGTCTTCACATGTATCAGGAAAGTCTTCATATGTATCAGGAAAGTCTTCACATGTATCAGAAAAGTCTTCACATGTATCAGTTAAGTCTTCACATGTATCAGGAAAGTCTTCACAGGTATCAGGAAAGTCTTCACATGTATCAGGAAAGTCTTCACATGTATCAGTAAAGTCTTCACATGTATCAGGAAAGTCTTCACATGTATCAGAAAAGTCTTCACATGTATCAGTTAAGTCTTCACATGTATCAGTAAAGTCTCACATGTATCAGGAAAGTCTTCACATGTATCAGTAAAGTCTTCACATGTATCAGTAAAGTCTCACATGTATCAGTAAAGTCTCACATGTATCAGTAAAGTCTCATATGTATCAGTAAAGTCTCAAATGTATCAGTAAAGTCTGACATGTATCAGTAAAGTCTCACATGTATCAGTAAAGTCTCACATGTATCAGTAAAGTCTCACATGTATCAGTAAAGTCTCACATGTATCAGTAAAGTCTCACATATATCAGTAAAGTCTCATATGTATCAGTAAAGTCTCACATGTATCAGTAAAGTCTCGAATGTATCAGTAAAGTCTCGAATGTATCAGTAAAGTATCACATGTATCAGTAAAGTCTCACATGTATCAGTAAAGTCTCACATGTATCAGTAAAGTCTCACACGTATCAGTAAAGTCTCACATGTATCAGTAAAGTCTCACACGTATCAGTAAAGTCTCACATGTATCAGTAAAGTCTCGAATGTATCAGTAAAGTCTCACATGTATCAGTAAAGTCTTCATATGTATCAGGAAAGTCTCACATGTATCAGTAAAGTCTTCACATGTATCAGTAAAGTCTCACATGTATCAGTAAAGTCTTCATATGTATCAGTAAAGTCTCACATGTATCAGTAAAGTCTCACATGTATCAGTAAAGTCTCACATGTATCAGTAAAGTCTTCATATGTATCAGTAAAGTCTCACATGTATCAGTAAAGTCTGACATGTATCAGTAAAGTCTCACATGTATCAGTAAAGTCTCGAATGTATCAGAAAAGTCTCACATGTATCAGTAAAGTCTCACATGTATCAGTAAAGTCTCACATGAATCAGTAAAGTCTTCACATGTATCAGTAAAGTCTTCATATGTATCAGTAAAGTCTTCATATGTATCAGTAAAGTCTCACATGTATCAGAAAAGTCTTCATATGTATCAGTAAAGTCTCACATTTATCAGTAAAGTCTGACATGTATCAGTAAAGTCTCGAATGTATCAGTAAAGTCTCGAATGTATCAGAAAAGTCTTGAATGTATCAGAAAAGTCTCACATGAATCAGTAAAGTCTCACATGTATCAGTAAACTCTCACATGTATCAGCAAAGTCTCACATGTAACAGTAAAGTCTCACATGTATCAGTAAAGTCTGACATGTATCAGTAAACTCTGACATGTATCAGTAAAGTCTGACATGTATCAGTAAAGTCTTCATATGTATCAGTAAAGTCTCACATGTATCAGTAAAGTCTCGAATGTATCAGTAAAGTCTCACATGTATCAGTAAAGTCTCACATGTATCAGTAAAGTCTCACATGTGTCAGTAAAGTCGTCATATGTATCAGTAAAGTCTCACATGTATCAGTAAAGCCTTCACACGTATCAGTAAAGTCTCACATGTATCAGTAAAGCCTTCACACGTATCAGTAAAGTCTCACATGTATCAGTAAAGTCTCAAATGTATCAGTAAAGTCTCACATGTATCAGTAAAGTCTCACATGTATCAGTAAAGTCTCACATGTATCAGTAAAGTCTCACACGTATCAGTAAAGTCTCACATGTATCAGTAAAGTCTCGAATGTATCAGTAAAGTCTCACATGTATCAGTAAAGTCTCGAATGTATCAGTAAAGTCTCACATGTATCAGTAAAGTCTCGAATGTATCAGAAAAGTCTCACATGTATCAGGAAAGTCTTCCTATGTATCAGTAAAGTCTCGAATGTATCAGTAAAGTCTCACATGTATCAGTAAAGTCTCACATGTATCAGTAAAGTCTCACATGTATCAGTAAAGTCTCACACGTATCAGTAAAGTCTCGAATGTATCAGTAAAGTCTCGAATGTATCAGTAAAGTCTCACATGTATCAGTAAAGTCTCGAATGTATCAGTAAAGTCTCACATGTATCAGTAAAGTCTCGAATGTATCAGAAAAGTCTCACATGTATCAGGAAAGTCTTCACATGTATCAGTAAAGTCTTCATATTTATCAGTAAAGTCTCATATGTGTCAGTAAAGTCTCACATGTATCAGTAAAGTCTCGAATGTATCAGTAAAGCCTCACATGTATCAGTCAACTCTCAAATGTATCAGTAAAGTCTCACATGTATCAGTAAAGTCTCACATGTATCAGTAAAGTCTCACATGTATCAGTAAAGTCGTCATATGTATCAGTAAAGTCTCACGTGTATCAGTAAAGCCTTCACACGTATCAGTAAAGTCTCACATGTATCAGTAAAGCCTTCACACGTATCAGTAAAGTCTCACATGTATCAGTAAAGTCTCAAATGTATCAGTAAAGTCTCACATGTATCAGTAAAGTCTCACATGTATCAGTAAAGTCTCACATGTATCAGTAAAGTCTCACACGTATCAGTAAAGTCTCACATGTATCAGTAAAGTCTCGAATGTATCAGTAAAGTCTCACATGTATCAGTAAAGTCTCGAATGTATCAGTAAAGTCTCACATGTATCAGTAAAGTCTCGAATGTATCAGAAAAGTCTCACATGTATCAGGAAAGTCTTCCTATGTATCAGTAAAGTCTCGAATGTATCAGTAAAGTCTCACATGTATCAGTAAAGTCTCACATGTATCAGTAAAGTCTCACACGTATCAGTAAAGTCTCACATGTATCAGTAAAGTCTCGAATGTATCAGTAAAGTCTCACATGTATCAGTAAAGTCTCGAATGTATCAGTAAAGTCTCACATGTATCAGTAAAGTCTCGAATGTATCAGAAAAGTCTCACATGTATCAGGAAAGTCTTCACATGTATCAGTAAAGTCTTCATATTTATCAGTAAAGTCTCATATGTGTCAGTAAAGTCTCACATGTATCAGTAAAGTCTCGAATGTATCAGTAAAGTCTCACATGTATCAGTAAAGTCTCGAATGTATCATTAAAGTCTCACATGTATCAGTAAAGTCTCGAATGTATCAGAAAAGTCTCACATGTATCAGGAAAGTCTTCCTATGTATCAGTAAAGTCTCACATGTATCAGTAAAGTCTCACATGTATCAGTAAAGTCTCACATGTATCAGTAAAGTCTCACACGTATCAGTAAAGTCTCACATGTATCAGTAAAGTCTCGAATGTATCAGTAAAGTCTCACATGTATCAGTAAAGTCTCGAATGTATCAGAAAAGTCTCACATGTATCAGGAAAGTCTTCCTATGTATCAGTAAAGTCTCACATGTATCAGTAAAGTCTTCACATGTATCAGTAAAGTCTTCATATTTATCAGTAAAGTCTCATATGTGTCAGTAAAGTCTCACATGTATCAGTAAAGTCTCACATGTATCAGTAAAGTCTCACACGTATCAGTAAAGTCTCACATGTATCAGTAAAGTCTCGAATGTATCAGTAAAGTCTCACATGTATCAGTAAAGTCTCGAATGTATCAGGAAAGTCTTCCTATGTATCAGTAAAGTCTCACATGTATCAGTAAAGTCTTCACATGTATCAGTAAAGTCTTCATATTTATCAGTAAAGTCTCATATGTGTCAGTAAAGTCTTCACATGTATCAGTTAAGTCTTCATATTTATCAGTAAAGTCTTCATATTTATCAGTAAAGTCTCGAATGTATCAGTAAAGTCTCACATGTATCAGTTAAGTCTCACATGTATCAGTAAAGTCTCACATGTATCAGAAAAGTCTCACATGTATCAGTAAAGTCTCACATGTATCAGTAAAGTCTCACATGTATCAGTAAAGTCTTCATATTTATCAGTAAAGTCTCATATGTATCAGTAAACTCTTCACATGTATCAGTAAAGTCTTCACATGTATCAGTAAAGTCTCACATGTATCAGTAAAGTCTCACATGTATCAGTAAAGTCTTCATATTTATCAGTAAAGTCTCATATGTATCAGTAAAGTCTTCACATGTATCAGTAAAGTCTTCACATGTATCAGTAAAGTCTCACATGTATCAGTAAAGTCTCATATGTATCAGTAAAGTCTTCATATTTATCAGTAACGTCTCGAATGTATCAGTAAAGTCTCACATGTATCAGTAAAGTCTTCACATGTATCAGTAAAGTCTTCATATTTATCAGTAAAGTCTTCATATGTATTAGAAAAGTCTCACATGTAATAGAAAAGTATCACATGTATCAGTAAAGTCTTCATATGTGTCAGTAAAGTCTCACATGTATCAGTAAAGTCTCACATGTGTCAGTAAAGTCTCACATGTATCAGTAAAGTCTTCATA
Source organism: Callionymus lyra (assembly GCF_982586985.1). Taxonomy (NCBI): domain Eukaryota; kingdom Metazoa; phylum Chordata; class Actinopteri; order Syngnathiformes; family Callionymidae; genus Callionymus; species Callionymus lyra. The sequence continues at coordinate 25,285,265 of NC_141833.1, forward strand.
TGTATCAGTAAAGTCTTCATATGTATCAGTAAAGTCTCACATGTGTCAGTAAAGTCTCACATGTATCAGTAAAGTCGTCATATGTATCAGTAAAGTCTCACATGTGTCAGTAAAGTCTCATATGTGTCAGTAAAGTCTTCATATTTATCAGTAAAGTCTCATATGTATTAGTAAAGTCTTCATATGTATCAGTAAAGTCTCACATGTGTCAGTAAAGTCTCACATTTATCAGTAAAGTCTTCATATTTATCAGTAAAGTCTCATATGTATCAGTAAAGTCTCATATGTGTCAGTAAAGTCTCACATGTATCAGTAAAGTATTCATATTTATCAGTAAAGTCTTCATATTTATCAGTAAAGTCTCATATGTGTCAGTAAAGTCTCATATGTGTCAGTAAAGTCTTCATATTTATCAGTAAAGTCTCATATGTATCAGTAAAGTCTTCATATTTATCAGTAAAGTCTCACATGTGTCAGTAAAGTCTCACATTTATCAGTAAAGTCTTCATATTTATCAGTAAAGTCTCACATGTATCAGTAAAGTCTCACATGTATCTGTAAAGTCTCATATGTGTCAGTAAAGTCTCATATGTATCAGTAAAGTCTTCATATTTATCAGTAAAGTCTTCATATTTATCAGTAAAGTCTCATATGTCTCAGTAAAGTCTCATATGTATCAGTAAAGTCTTCATATTTATCAGTAAAGTCTTCATATTTATCAGTAAAGTCTCATATGTCTCAGTAAAGTCTCATATGTATCAGTAAAGTCTTCATATTTATCAGTAAAGTCTTCATATTTATCAGTAAAGTCTTCACATGTATCAGTAAAGTCTTCATATTTATCAGTAAAGTCTCACATGTGTCAGTTAAGTCTTCATATTTATCAGTAAAGTCTCACATGTGTCAGTAAAGTCTTCATATGTATCAGTAAAGTCTTCACATGTATCAGTAAAGTCTTCATATTTATCAGTAAAGTCTCACATGTGTCAGTAAAGTCTCACATGTGTCAGTAAAGTCTTCATATTTATCAGTAAAGTCTCACATGTGTCAGTTAAGTCTTCATATTTATCAGTAAAGTCTCACATGTGTCAGTAAAGTCTTCATATTTATCAGTAAAGTCTTCACATGTGTCAGTTAAGTCTTCATATTTATCAGTAAAGTCTCACATGTGTCAGTAAAGTCTTCATATTTATCAGTAAAGTCTTCACATGTATCAGTAAAGTCTTCATATTTATCAGTAAAGTCTCACATGTGTCAGTAAAGTCTTCATATTTATCAGTAAAGTCTCACATGTATCTGTAAAGTCTTCATATTTATCAGTAAAGTCTTGAATGTATCAGTAAAGTCTTCATATGTATCAGTAAAGTCTTCATATGTATCAGTAAAGTCTTCATATTTATCAGTAAAGTCTTCATATGTATCAGTAAAGTCTTCATATGTATCAGTAAAGTCTTCATATTTATCAGTAAAGTCTTCATATGTATCAGTAAAGTCTTCATATGTATCAGTAAAGTCTTCATATGTATCAGTAAAGTCTTCATATTTATCAGTAAAGTCTTCATATGTATCAGTAAAGTCTTCATATGTATCAGTAAAGTCTTCATATGTATCAGTAAAGTCTTCATATGTATCAGTAAAGTCTTCATATGTATCAGTAAAGTCTTCATATGTATCAGTAAAGTCTTCATATTTATCAGTAAAGTCTCACATGTGTCAGTAAAGGCTCACATGTGTCAGTAAAGTCTCACATGTATCAGTAAAGTCTTCATATGTATCAGTAAAGTCTCACATGTATCAGTAAAGTCTCACATGTGTCAGTAAAGTCTTCATATTTATCAGTAAAGTCTCATATTTATCAGTAAAGTCTTCATATTTATCAGTAAAGTCTCACATGTGTCTGTAAAGTCGTCATATTTATCAGTAAAGTCTCATATTTATCAGTAAAGTCTTCATATTTATCAGTAAAGTCTTCATATTTATCAGTAAAGTCTTCATATGTATCAGTAAAGTCTTCATATTTATCAGTAAAGTCTCACATGTGTCAGTAAAGTCTTCATATTTATCAGTAAAGTCTCACATGTGTCAGTAAAGTCTTCATATTTATCAGTAAAGTCTTCATATGTATCAGTAAAGTCTTCATATTTATCAGTAAAGTCTCACATGTGTCAGTAAAGTCTTCATATGTATCAGTAAAGTCTTCATATTTATCAGTAAAGTCTTCATATGTATCAGTAAAGTCTTCATATTTATCAGTAAAGTCTCACATGTGTCAGTAAAGTCTCACATGCGTCAGTAAAGTCTCACATGAAACCCTCTGAGGGCATCAGACCAGGATTAGGTTGATTGTCGGCCAACAGTCGGGGTCACGGGGTCGTCCTTCCTGAGGTGTTAATAGGGATCAGAACCGACACTCAAACGGATCTCATTGAACTGCTGCTCGGCTATAAAAGCACAAACATGTGACTCTGCTAATCCCTCATTAACCCCCGGGACCCCCTGGACCCCCCGGACCTCCTCACACAAGAGCCTCCGGACGCTCAGCAGCCTTCGTCGCCTCCAGCAGTGAAGCTGCTTTGTTACCTGGAGATAAGAGGCCGAGAGGGAAGACTTTGAAGAGGATCACAATCCTAATCCTGGATGATCAGGTCTTCAGGGGTTCAGGGTTCAGGGGAGCAGCTCCTTAAATATGATTGACGCCTCAGAACCCTCCACCAGATTCTATTGTCTTTAGTGTCTTTGGTTTGTGTGCTCGCTTTACTCCGGGTACTCCAGTCAAACACTCACTGAAGGTGTGTGTGATTGTGCGTCTGTTTTCATTTTTGTATGATTGTGTGATTGTTTGTGTGTGTGTGTGTCATCATAAGAAGTGTGATCACAGTAATCACACTTGTGTGTCTGTAATTGATGATTATGTTAGTGATGTTGACGTGTGTGTGTGTGTGTGTGTGTGTGTGTGTGTGTGTGTGTGTGTGTGTGTGTGTGTGTGTGTGTGTGTGTGTGTGTGTGTGTGTGTGTGTGTGCGTGTGCGTGTGTGTGTGATGTCACAGCTGATGTGTACATGAAGCTCATCAAGTGTGTTGTGTTTCAGGGGATCCTCCTGAAACGAAGCGGCAAGTCCTTGAACAAGGAGTGGAAGAAGAAATATGTCACTTTGTGTGATAACGGCGTCTTGACGTATCATCCCAGCCTACATGTGAGTCCTATAGTGTGTGTTTATACATGTGTGTGTCTGTGTGTGTACATGTGTGTGTGTGTGTGTTTATATATGTGTGTGTACATGTGTGTGTCTGTGTGATAACGGCGTCTTGACTTATCACCCCAGCCTACATGTGAGTCCTATAGTGTGTGTGTGTGTTTATACATGTGTGTGTCTGTGTGTGTACATGTGTGTGTGTGTGTGTTTATATATGTGTGTGTACATGTGTGTGTCTGTGTGATAACGGCGTCTTGACGTATCACCCCAGCCTACATGTGAGTCCTATAGTGTATGTGTGTGTTTATACATGTGTGTGTGTGTGTGTGTGTGTGTGTAAAGGTGTGTGTGTAAGGGTGTGTGTGTTAATATATATGCATGTGTGTGTTTATATATGTGTGCGTGCACGTGTGTGTAAAGGTGTGTGTGTGTGTGTGTGAGTGTGTGTGTGTGTGTGTGTGTGTAAAGGTGTGTGTGTGTGAGTGTGTGTGTGTGTGTGTGTGTGTGTGTGTGTTTGTGTAAAGATGTGTGGGGGTGTGTGTGCAAAGGTGTGTGCGTGCACGTGTGTGTAAAGGTGTGTGTGTGTGTGTGTGTGTGTGTGTGAGTGTGTGTGTGTGTGTGTGAGTGTGTGTGTGTGTGTGTGTGTAAAGGTGTGAGTGTGTGGGGGTGTGTGTGTGTAAAGGTGTGTGCGTGCACGTGTGTGTAAAGGTGTGTGTGTGTGTGTGTGTGTGTGTGTGTGTGTGTGAGTGTGTGTGTGTAAAGGTGTGTGTTTAAGGGTGTGTGTGTAAAGATGTGCACGTGTGTGTAAAGGTGTGTGTGTGTGTGTGTGTGTGTGTGTGTGTGTGTGTGTGTGTGAGTGTGTGTGGGGGTGTGTGTGTAAAGGTGTGTGCGTGCACGTGTGTGTGTCTCATTATCTCCTCGTGTGTGTGTGACAGTGGACGTTACTGTGTGTGTGTGCGTGAAGGTGTGTGTGTGTCTCATTATCTCCTTGTGTGTGTGTGACAGTGGACGTCAGTGTGTGTGTGTGTGTGTGTGTGTGTGTGTGGGTCTCAATGACCCTCCTGTTGTGATCATCAACTAATGGATGTGGTTCTGCTCGTGTGTTTCTAATGTTGTCGTCGCTCCATCATCGGAAGCTCGTCCATCTCTGTCGCTCCTGCTGCGTCGCTAATACTCGACTTAACACCTCGTCTTAACCTCAGAGCACGCGTGTGCGGCTGCACACGCAACATCCTGTCCGGTCTGAAGCACACGCGTGTGCGACGTCTGCTCAACGATCAGCACCAGAACAACAAACACAAGTTCTTCTGTCGTCACAAACATCGGGTTTTTGTGACGACAATGAAAAATCCTGACACGCCTCTGTCATGAAGGTCATGTGACTGTTGGTCATGTGACTGTTCCCATGACCAACAGTCACATGACCTTCATGATGATCACATGACTGTCGGTGTCACATGATCGACTGAAAGATGTTTTTTATCTCGAATTGAAAAATATAAAAACATTTCTTTCGAACAAACGTTTGTTGATAAACAAACTTTGACGTCTCATCCCAGCGGTGACGCCACTCGTCGAGGGTCGCGGTCCGCACACGTGTTGACGCTCCGGGAGGAAGTGAGCGCAGCATTAACAGGAAACAGCTTGAGCCGAGCAGTCGAGCGCAGACGACGAGCGAAGACGAGCAGCTTTAATTTCGCAGTCAGCCGAGCCACACAATCACCTTCTGTTAATTCTATCTGCGCATCAATTAAATTGTTTGTAGAAACTAATTGAATGCGACTTAATCACACATCGTAATGATCTCCACGCCTCCGTCGGCGCTTAATTCCAGCAGTAAAATGGAATGAAAGAGCGCCGGGTAATTAGTGAGGAGAGACTCAGGAGACACATGACGGCGAGCAGCGTTTGTGCTGAACGCCGGGATTTTCACCTTCGCTTCACGCGTGTGCGTCGCTGGGACACACACATATGTTGTAACACACACACATGCTGGGACACACACACATGTTGTAACACACACACATGCTGGGACACACACACATGTTGTAACACACACACATGCTGGGACACACACACATGTTGTAACACACACACATGCTGGGACACACACATATGTTGTAACACACACACATGCTGGGACACACACACATGTTGTAACACACACACATGCTGGGACACACACACATGTTGTAACACACACACATGCTGGGACACACACACATATGTTGTAACACACACACATGCTGGGACACACACACATGTTGTAACGCACACACATGTTAGGACACACACACATGTTGGGACACACACACATGCTGGGACACACACACATGTTGTAACACATACACATGTTGGGACACACACACATGTTGGGACACACGCACATGTTGGGACACACACACATGTTGGGACACACACACATGCTGGGACACACACACATGTTGTAACACATACACATGTTGGGACACACACACATGTTGGGACACACGCACATGTTGTAACACATACACATGTTGGGACACACACACATGTTGGGACACACGCACATGTTGTAACACACACACATGTTGGGACACACACACATGTTGGGACACACACACATGCTGGGACACACACACATGTTGTAACGCACACACATGTTAGGACACACACACATATTGGGACACACACACATGCTGGGACACACACACATGTTGTAACACATACACATGTTGTAACACATACACATGTTGGGACACACACACATGTTGGGACACACGCACATGTTGTAACACACACACATGTTGGGACACACACACATGTTGGGACACACACACATGTTGTGACACACGCACATGTTGTAACACACACATATGTTGTAACACACACACATGTTGGGACACACACACATGTTGTAACACATACACATGTTGTGATACACACACATGTTGTAACACATACACATGTTGTGATACACACACATGTTGTAACACACACACATGTTGGGACACACACACATGTTGTAACACATACACATGTTGTGATACACACACATGTTGTAACACACACACATGTTGTGACACACACACATGCTGGGACACACACACATGTTGGGACACACACACATGTTGGGACACACACACATGTTGGGACACACACACATGTTGTAACACATACACATGTTGTGACACACACACATGTTGTAACACATACACATGTTGGGACACACACATATGTTGTAACACATACACATGTTGGGACACACACATATGTTGTAACACACACACATGTTGGGACACACACACATGTTGGGACACACACATATGTTGTAACACATACACATGTTGGGACACACACACATGTTGTAACACACACACATGTTGGGACACACACACATGTTGTAACACACACACATGTTGGGACACACACACATGTTGTAACACACACATATGTTAGGACACACACACATGTTGTAACACACACATATGTTGTAACACACACACATGTTGGGACACACACACATGTTGTAACACATACACATGTTGTGATACACACACATGTTGTAACACATACACATGTTGTGATACACACACATGTTGTAACACACACACATGTTGTGACACACACACATGTTGTAACACACACACATGTTGTGACACACACACATGTTGTGACACACACACATGTTGTAACACACACACATGTTGTGACACACACACATGTTGGGACACACACACATGTTGTAACACATACACATGTTGGGACACACACACATGTTGGGACACACGCACATGTTGTAACACACACACATGTTGTGACACACACACATGTTGTAACACACACACATGTTGGGACACACACACATGTTGGGACACACACACATGTTGGGACACACACACATGTTGGGACACACACACATGTTGGGACACACATACATGTTGGGACACACACACATGTTGGGACACACACACATGTTGGGACACATACACATGTTGGGACACACACACATGTTGGGACACACACACATGTTGGGACACACACACATGTTGGGACACACACACATGTTGGGACACACACACATGTTGGGACACACACACATGTTGGGACACACACACATGTTGTGACACACACACATGTTGGGACACACACACATGTTGGGACACACACACATGTTGGGACACACACACATGTTGGGACACACACACATGTTGGGACACACACACATGTTGGGACACACACACATGTTGGGACACACACACATGTTGTGACACACACACATGTTGGGACACA
>NC_141833.1:25302729-25305229 GCF_982586985.1 Callionymus lyra
CTCCTCCTCCTCCTCTTCTTCCTCCTCTCTTCCTCCTCCTCCTCCTCCTCCCCCTCCTCCTCTCCATCCTCCTCCTCCTCCTCCTCTCATCCTCCTCCTCCTCTCTTCCTCCTCCACCTCCTCTCTTCCTCCTCCTCCTCCTCCTCCCCCTCTCCATCCTCCTCCTCCACCTCCTCTCATTCTCCTCCTCCTCTCCATCCTCCTCCTCCTCTCTTCCTCCTCCACCTCCTCTCTTCCTCTTCCACCTCCTCTCATCCTCCTCTTCCTCTCCATCCTCCTCTCTTCCTCCTCCTCCTCCTCTCTTCCTCCTCCTCCTCCTCTCTTCCTCCTCCACCTCCTCTCCATCCTCCTCCTCCTCCTCCTCCTCCTCTCTTCCTCCTCCACCTCCTCTCCATCCTCCTCCTCCTCTCTTCCTCCTCCTCCTCCTCTCTTCCTCCTCCACCTCCTCTCCATCCTCCTCCTCCTCCTCCTCCTCCTCCTCCTCCTCCTCCTCCTCCTCCTCCGAGAGCGAGTGTTGTTCATTCATCACCAGTTATTTCCTTCTTCTTGTCCGTGGCAGTAAAAAAGCACTTAAATGCACATCAACAGAATAACAGTCATTTCCATGCATGTTTGCTCTCTGGTGCTTCTCATTAGCGCCGCGGCGCCTCCTCCCCCCTCCTCCCCCTCCTCCCCCCTCCTCCCCCGCCGTCTCCCAGAGGCCTCGGCAGTTTAAAGACGTTCTTAAAGAGACGCCGCGTGAGTCTGACGGCCTCATGGTTGGAGGACGAGACGAGTTTCAGCTGCAGAACCATCAATTCTTCCTGGACGCCCCCAACCCGTCTCACCCCCCCTCACCCGTCTCACCCCCCCTCACCCGTCTCACCCCCCCTCACCCGTCTCACCCCCCCTCACCCGTCTCACCCCCCCTCACCCGTCTCACCCTCACCCCCCCTTACCCGTCTCACCCCCCCTCACCCGTCTCACCCTCACCCCCCCTCACCCGTCTCACCCCCCCTCACCCGTCTCACCCTCACCCCCCCTCACCCGCCTCACCCCCCCCTCACCCGCCTCACCCCTCAAAGCTGAATGACTCCGACTCTCGGGGCCAAAACCCATGATGGAGTTTGTGACTTTATAAGATGTTCACTGTAAACACACAACAACACAACTCGTAGATCAACACATCGTCTGCATATAAAGGAACAACAGTCAAGAGTCAAGAACACAACAATGAACACAACAAAGAACACAACAAAGAACAAAACAAAGAACACAACAATAAACACAACAAAGAACACAACAAAGAACACAACAGAGAACACAACAAAGAACACAACAAAGAACACAACAAAGAACACAACAGAGAACACAACAGAGAACACAACAGAGAACACAACAAAGAACACAACAATAAACACAACAAATAACACAACAGAGAACACAACAGAGAACACAACAAAGAACACAACAATAAACACAACAAAGAACACAACAGAGAACACAACAATAAACACAACAAAGAACACAACAGAGAACACAACAGAGAACACAACAAAGGACACAACAATGAACACAACAATGAACACAACAATGAACACAACAATGAACACAACAAAGAACACAACAGAGAACACAACAAAGAACACAACAAAGAACACAACAGAGAACACAACAGAGAACACAACAGAGAACACAACAATGAACACAACAATGAACACAACAATGAACAAACACACAATGGTTCACATCATAAGTGGTTGAAAGAACGTCGACACTGAAGCTCGACATGGAACATCATGACTTCATTACTTTCATGGACTGACTCTTGACTGACGATGAGACGAAGTGAGTCGTGACTCGTCCTGACGTCTCATCATCAAAGGTTTGCACCTGATCTTCTCTCCATTATCCTTGAGAAGGTCATGGTTCACCTGATTGATGACAAGAACCTGAAGATTTCCATATTATTTCAACATCCAGAGAATGTTTGATTAAATCCTGCAGAAGTTTTCACTTGTTGTTTATCTTCATCTTCATCTTCATCTTCATCTTCATCTTCATCTTCTTCTTCATCTTCATCTTCATCTTCATCATCTTCATCTTCATCTTCATCTTCATCATCTTCATCTTCATCTTCATCATCTTCATCTTCATCTTAATCTTCTTCATCATCTTCATCTTCATCATCTTCATCATCTTCATCTTCATCATCTTCATCATCTTCATCATCTTCATCTTCATCATCTTCATCCTCTTCATCATCTTCATCTTTATCATCATCATCATCTTCATCTTCATCATATTCATCTTCATCTTCTTCATCATCTTTATCTTCATCATCTTCATCTTCTTCATCATCTTTATCTTCATCTTCTTCATCATCTTTATCTTCATCTTCATCATCTTCATCTTAATCTTCTTCATCATCTTCATCTTCATCATCATCATCTTCATCTTCATCATCTTCATCTTAATCTTCTTCATCATCTTCATCTTCATCATCTTCATCTTCATCTTC
>NC_141833.1:25317729-25320229 GCF_982586985.1 Callionymus lyra
ACATTTCTATGAATTCTTGATTTAAACACAAACATTTCTATGATTTATTGATTTAAACACAAGCATTTGTATGAATTCTTGATTTAAACACAAACATTTGTATGAATTCTTGATTTAAACACAAACATTTGTATGATTTATTGATTTAAACACAAACATTTGTATGAATTCTTGATTCAAACACAAATATTTAAATGTATTCTTGATTTAAACACAAACATTTCTATGAATCCTTGATTTAAACACAAGCATTTGTATGAATTCTTGATTTAAACACAAACATTTGTATGAATTATTGATTTAAACACAAACATTTGTATGATTTATTGATTTAAACACAAACATTTGTATGAATTCTTGATTTAAACACAAACATTTGTATGATTTATTGATTTAAACACAAACATTTGTATGAATTATTGATTCAAACACAAACATTTGTATGAATTATTGATTTAAACACAAACATTTGTATGAATCCTTGATTCAAACACAAACATTTCTATGAATTCTTGATTTAAACACAAACATTTGTATGAATTATTGATTTAAACACAAACATTTCTTTGAATTATTGATTTAAACACAAACATTTGTATAAATTCTTGATTTAAACACAAACATTTGTATGATTTATTGATTTAAACACAAACATTTCTATGAATTATTGATTTAAACACAAACATTTGAATGAATCTGTGATTTAAACACAAACATTTGAATGAATCTGTGATTTAAACACAAACATTTGTAGGAATTCTTGACCTTAACAAACATTTCTATGAATTCTTGATTTAAACACAAATATTTGTAGGAATTCTTGATTCAAACACAAATATTTGTATGAATCCTTGATTTAAACACAACGATTTGAATGAATTATTGATTTAAACACAAATATTTTAATGAATTATTGATTTAAACACAAAGATTTGAATGAATTCTTGATTTAAACACAAATATTTGTATGAATTCTTGATTTAAACACAAATATTTGAATGAATTATTGATTTAAACACAAACATTTGTATGAATTATTGATTTAAACACAAACATTTCTATGAATTATTGATTTAAACACAAATATTTGAATGAATTATTGATTTAAACACAAATATTTTAATGAATTATTGATTCAAACACAAAGATTTGAATGAATTCTTGATTTAAACACAAATATTTGTATGAATTCTTGATTTAAACACAAATATTTGAATGAATTATTGATTTAAACACAAACATTTGTATGAATTATTGATTTAAACACAAATATTTGAATGAATTATTGATTTAAACACAAATATTTGTATGAATTCTTGATTTACACACAAATATTTGTATGAATCCTTAATTCAAACACAAACATTTGTATGAATTATTGATTTAAACACAAATATTTGAATGAATTCTTGATTTAAACACAAATATTTGTATGAATTCTTGATTTAAACACAAATATTTGAATGAATTATTGATTTAAACACAAACATTTGTATGAATTATTGATTTAAACACAAATATTTGAATGAATTATTGATTTAAACACAAATATTTGTATGAATTCTTGATTTAAACACAAATATTTGTATGAATTCTTAATTCAAACACAAACATAATATATTATTATATAATATATTTTTATATTATGAAATGACATTTATAAAAGTAATACATTTACTTATGTCATCAAACATTATATTAATATTATTAATATAATTATAATAATATTAACAGTATTATATTAATATTATTATAATTATATTAATATAATAATATTATTAATTTAATATTGTTAATATAATAATAATCATATAATATTATTCATGTAATTATAATTAATTTAATTATAATAATAATATATTAATATAATATTGTTAATATAATAATAATAATATTAATATAATATTGTTAATATAATAATAATATTAATATAATATTGTTAATATACTAATCGTATTAATTTAATACTGTTAATATAATAATAATATTAATTTAATATTGTTAATATGATAATAATCGTATTAATTTAATATTGTTAATATAATAATAATATTAATTTAATATTGTTAATATGATAATAATCGTATTAATTTAATATTGTTAATATAATAATAACATTAATTTAATATTGTTAATATGATAATAATCTTATTAATTTAATACTGTTAATATAATAATAATATTAATTTAATATTGTTAATATGATAATAATCGTATTAATTTAATATTGTTAATATAATAATAATATTAATATAATATTGTTAATATAATAATCGTATTAATTTAATATTGTTAATATGATAATAATCGTATTAATTTAATATTGTTAATATAATAATAATATTAATATAATATTGTTAATATACTAATCGTATTAATTTAATACTGTTAATATGATAATAATATTAATTTAATATTGTTAATATGATAATAATCGTATTAATTTAATATTGTTAATATGATAATAATCGTATTAATTTAATATTGTTAATATGATAAT
>NC_141833.1:25330229-25350229 GCF_982586985.1 Callionymus lyra
ATCGACATCTGTAACAGCTGATGATCGACATCTGTAACAGCTGATGATCGACATCTGTAACAGCTGATGATCGACATCTGTAACAGCTGATGATCGACATCTGTAACATCAGATGATCGACATCTGTAACAGCTGATGATCGACATCTGTAACATCAGATGATCGACATCTGTAACAGCTAATGATCGACATCTGTAACAGCTAATGATCGACATCTGTAACAGCTAATGATCGACATCTGTAACAGCTAATGATCGACATCTGTAACAGCTGATGATCGACATCTGTAACAGCTAATGATCGACATCTGTAACAGCTGATGATCGACATCTGTAACAGCTGATGATCGACATCTGTAACAGCTAATGATCGACATCTGTAACAGCTGATGATCGACATCTGTAACAGCTAATGATCGACATCTGTAACAGCTAATGATCGACATCTGTAACAGCCGATGATCGACATCTGTAACAGCTAATGATCGACATCTGTAACAGCTGATGATCGACATCTGTAACAGCCGATGATCGACATCTGTAACAGCTAATGATCGACATCTGTAACAGCTAATGATCGACATCTGTAACAGCTAATGATCGACATCTGTAACAGCTAATGATCGACATCTGTAACAGCTAATGATCGACATCTGTAACAGCCAATGATCGACATCTGTAACAGCTAATGATCGACATCTGTAACAGCCGATGATCGACATCTGTAACAGCTAATGATCGACATCTGTAACAGCCGATGATCGACATCTGTAACAGCTAATGATCGACATCTGTAACAGCTAATGATCGACATCTGTAACAGCCGATGATCGACATCTGTAACAGCTGATGATCGACATCTGTAACAGCCGATGATCGACATCTGTAACAGCCGATGATCGACATCTGTAACAGCTAATGATCGACATCTGTAACAGCCGATGATCGACATCTGTAACAGCCGATGATCGACATCTGTAACAGCCGATGATCGACATCTGTAACAGCCGATGATCGACATCTGTAACAGCTAATGATCGACATCTGTAACAGCTGATGATCGACATCTGTAACAGCTAATGATCGACATCTGTAACAGCTGATGAACCACATCTGTAACAGCTGATGAACCACATCTGTAACAGCTGATGATCCACATCTGTAACAGCTAATGATCCACATCTGTAACAGCTAATGATCCACATCTGTAACAGCTAATGATCCACATCTGTAACAGCTAATGATCCACATCTGTAACAGCTGATGATCGACATCTGTAACAGCTGATGATCGACATCTGTAACAGCCGATGATCGACATCTGTAACAGCTGATGATCGACATCTGTAACAGCCGATGATCGACATCTGTAACAGCTAATGATCCACATCTGTAACAGCTGATGAACCACATCTGTAACAGCTGATGAACCACATCTGTAACAGCTGATGATCCACATCTGTAACAGCTAATGATCCACATCTGTAACAGCTAATGATCGACATCTGTAACAGCTGATGATCCACATCTGTAACAGCTGATGATCCACATCTGTAACAGCTCTTAGCTGTTAGCCGCATGCTAACTCAAGTCTTCTACGAGGCTGAACATGAAGGACGAAGGAAACTCTTCTGAGGCGAAAGACTCGTGAACAGCTTCAGTCTGAGCGACATAAAGTCATATCAGCGACGGTAACGACGAGCTGCGTCTCGGTGACACTTGTGTTGATGTTCAGCCGTCGTTACGAAGCGAGAAAGTGTTTTTTCTCTGCACACTCATCAGTTTAGGAGGTCGGTCATCCGACGCTTTTTTAATCTCCATAATGAAAGTGTTTAAATGCCTCCAATTTGTTGGCCGGGCAGCCAACGGGATAATTAGCTTGAACGTGAAGCGAGTACGAGGCTCAGGAAGGAGCTGCAGGCGAGGTTTCTATGTTTCTATTGTCGTTGTTAACGATCCACGTCTCGACTCCTTCATCTGAGATGAAACACAAGTTAATTGTTGACGAATAAAAGACGTGATGCACCTGAAGAAGAGTTCGTCGAGACGCGAGTCTGAACCAATGTTGCTTCACTGATGAAACACTTTCAACTTTAGTCGGATCTTCAGGGTTTTTGTTTTTCAACGTTCGGATCAGAAGTCGTTGATTTTAAACACAACACAGTTCGTTACACGTTATATTACCTTATATTACACCTTATATTACACCTTATAGTACACCTTATAGTACACCTTATATTACCTTATATTACACGTTATATTACACGTTATATTACACGTTATATTACACGTTATATTACCTTATATTACACCTTATATTACACCTTATATTACACCTTATATTACACGTTATATTACACCTTATATTACACCTTATATTACACGTTATATTACCTTATATTACACCTTATATTACACCTTATAGTACACCTTATATTACACGTTATATTACACCTTATATTACACGTTATATTACCTTATATTACACCTTATATTACACGTTATATTACACCTTATATTACACCTTATATTACACCTTATAGTACACCTTATATTACACCTTATATTACACCTTATATTACACCTTATATTACACCTTATATTACCTTATATTACACCTTATATTACACCTTATATTACACCTTATATTACACCTTATATTACACCTTATATTACACCTTATATTACACCTTATATTACACCTTATATTACACCTTATATTACACGTTATATTACCTTATATTACACCTTATATTACCTTATATTACACCTTATATTACACCTTATATTACACCTTATATTACACCTTATATTACACCTTATATTACACCTTATATTACACCTTATATTACACCTTATATTACACCTTATATTACACCTTATATTACACCTTATATTACACGTTATATTGCACGTTATATTACACCTTATATTACACGTTATATTACTGGTTATATTACACCTTATATTACACCTTATATTACACCTTATATTACACCTTATATTACACCTTATATTACACCTTATATTACACCTTATATTACACCTTATATTACACCTTATATTACACCTTATATTACACCTTATATTATACCTTATATTACACCTTATATTACACCTTATATTACACCTTATATTACACCTTATATTACACGTTATATTGCACGTTATATTACACCTTATATTACACGTTATATTACTGGTTATATTACACGTTATATTACACCTTATATTACACGTTATATTACACGTTATATTACACCTTATATTACACCTTATATTACACGTTATATTACTGGTTATATTACACCTTATATTACACCTTATATTACACCTTATATTACACGTTATATTGCACGTTATATTACACCTTATATTACACCTTATATTACACCTTATATTACACCTTATATTACACGTTATATTGCACGTTATATTACACCTTATATTACACGTTATATTACTGGTTATATTACACGTTATATTACACCTTATATTACACGTTATATTACACGTTATATTACACCTTATATTACACCTTATATTACACGTTATATTACTGGTTATATTACACGTTATATTACACGTTATATTACACGTTATATTACACCTTATATTACACCTTATATTACACGTTATATTACACCTTATATTACACGTTATATTACACGTTATATTACACCTTATATTACACCTTATATTACACCTTATATTACACCTTATATTACACCTTATATTACACCTTATATTACACCTTATATTACACCTTATATTACACCTTATATTACACCTTATATTACACGTTATATTGCACGTTATATTACACCTTATATTACACCTTACATTACACCTTATATTACACCTTATATTACACCTTATATTACACCTTATATTACACGTTATATTACACGTTATATTACACCTTATATTACACCTTATATTACACGTTATATTACACCTTATATTACACGTTATATTGCACGTTATATTACACCTTATATTACACCTTATATTACACCTTATATTACACGTTATATTACACCTTATATTACACCTTATATTACACGTTATATTACACCTTATATTACACGTTATATTAAACCTTATATTACACCTTATATTACACCTTATATTACACCTTATATTACACCTTATATTACACGTTATATTACACCTTATATTACACCTTATATTACACCTTATATTACACCTTATATTACACCTTATATTACACGTTATATTACACCTTATATTACACGTTATATTACACCTTATATTACACCTTATATTACACCTTATATTACACGTTATATTACACCTTATATTACACGTTATATTACACCTTATATTACACCTTATATTACACCTTATATTACACCTTATATTTCACCTTATATTACACCTTATATTACACGTTATATTACACCTTATATTACACGTTATATTACACCTTATATTACACGTTATATTACACCTTATATTACACGTTATATTACACCTTATATTACACCTTATATTACACCTTATATTACACCTTATATTACACCTTATATTACACCTTATATTACACCTTATATTACACCTTATATTACACCTTATATTACACCTTATATTACTGGTTATATTACACCTTATATTACACCTTATATTACACCTTATATTACACCTTATATTACACCTTATATTACACCTTATATTACACCTTATATTACACCTTATATTACACCTTATATTACACCTTATATTACACCTTATATTACACCTTATATTACACCTTATATTACACCTTATATTACACCTTATATTACACGTTATATTGCACGTTATATTGCACGTTATATTACACCTTATATTACACGTTATATTACTGGTTATATTACACGTTATATTACACGTTATATTACACCTTATATTACACCTTATATTACACGTTATATTACACCTTATATTACACCTTATATTACACGTTATATTACACCTTATATTACACCTTATATTACACCTTATATTACACCTTATATTACACCTTATATTACACCTTATATTTCACCTTATATTTCACCTTATATTTCACCTTATATTACACCTTATATTACACCTTATATTACACCTTATATTACACCTTATATTACACGTTATATTACACCTTATATTACACCTTATATTACACCTTATATTACACGTTATATTACACGTTATATTACACCTTATATTACACGCTATATTACACGTTACATTATACCTTTTATTACACCTTATATTACACCTTTTATTACACCTTATATTACACCTTATATTACACGTTATATTACACCTTATATTACACGTTATATTACACCTTATATTACACCTTTTATTACACCTTATATTACACCTTATATTACACGTTATATTACACCTTCTATTACACGTTATATTACACCTTATATTACACGTTATATTACACCTTATATTACACCTTATATTACACGTTATATTACACCTTATATTACACGTTATATTACACCTTATATTACACCTTATATTACACGTTATATTACACGTTATATTACACGTTATATTACACCTTTTATTACACCTTATATTACACCTTATATTACACCTTTTATTACACCTTTTATTACACCTTTTATTACACCTTTTATTACACCTTTTATTACACCTTATATTACACCTTATATTACACCTTATATTACACCTTATATTACACGTTATATTACACCTTATATTACACCTTATATTACACCTTATATTACACCTTATATTACACCTTATATTACACCTTTTATTACACCTTTTATTACACCTTATATTACACCTTATATTACACCTTATATTACACCTTATATTACACGTTATATTACACCTTATATTACACCTTATATTACACGTTATATTACACGTTATATTACACCTTATATTACACCTTATATTACACGTTATATTACACGTTATATTACACCTTATATTACACCTTATATTACACGTTATATTACACGTTATATTACACGTTATATTACACGTTATATTACACGTTATATTACACGTTATATTACACGTTATATTACACCTTATATTACACCTTATATTACACGTTATATTACACCTTATATTACACCTTATATTACACCTTATATTACACCTTATATTACACCTTATATTACACCTTATATTACACCTTTTATTACACCTTTTATTACACCTTTTATTACACCTTTTATTACACCTTATATTACACCTTATATTACACCTTATATTACACCTTATATTACACCTTATATTACACGTTATATTACACCTTATATTACACCTTATATTACACCTTATATTACACCTTATATTACACCTTATATTACACCTTATATTACACCTTATATTACACCTTATATTACACCTTATATTACACCTTATATTACATGTAATTAAATAAACGAGTCTCTTGTTCATGACGGTGAGACGTTATTAATTAATAAAGTGTTTGTGATTCAAAACATGTTTTTATTATAATAAGCTAAAGCTTTGTTTGTGTATTTGTTATTTTGTCGTTATTTATAAGAAAAGTTATACACGTGTGTGTTTATAAAGATTTGTGTTCATAAACACAAATGTATATAAACACAAATGTTTATAAACACAAATGTATATAAACACAAATGTTTAATACACGTTTATGAACATTGGTGTATTAAACATTTGTGTTTATATACATTTGTGTTTATATACATTTGTGTTTATATACATTTGTGTTTATAAACACAAATGTATATAAACACAAATGTTTAATACACGTTTATGAACATTGGTGTATTAAACATTTGTGTTTATATACATTTGTGTTTATATACATTTGTGTTTATATACATTTGTGTACTTAACATTTGTGTTTATATACATTTGTGTACTTAACATTTGTGTTTATAAACATTTGTGTTTATAAACATTTGTGTTTATAAACATTTGTGTATATATACATTTGTGTACTAAACATAGTGTGTACAAACATTAGTGTGTACAAACATTTCTGTGTACAAACATTAGTGTGCACAAACATTAGTGTGTACAAACGTTAGTGTGTACAAACATTTGTGTGTACAAACATTAGTGTGCACAAACATTAGTGTGTACAAACGTTAGTGTGTACAAACATTTGTGTGTACAAACATTAGTGTGTACAAACATTAGTGTGTACAAACATTAGTGTGTACAAACATTAGTGTGTACAAACATTTCTGTGTACAAACATTAGTGTGTACAAACATTAGTGTGCACAAACATTAGTGTGTACAAACGTTAGTGTGTACAAACATTTGTGTGTACAAACATTAGTGTGTACAAACATTAGTGTGTACAAACATTTGTGTGTACAAACATTAGTGTGTACAAACATTAGTGTGTACAAACGTTAGTGTGTACAAACATTAGTGTGTACAAACATCTTCACTCTTGTAACGGATGTTTTCCTCGAGCCTGAATGAAGACGTTGTGAGTCTGCCATTGATCTTGTGCGACGTCAGTCGATCACACAAACTGAATCAGATAATTGAAGTCGGTGTCGACTAATTGGATTATTGCTGCTGGAGCCTCTGCTACATCAGTGACATCTGTCAATCAATCCATCATAGAAGAGCTACATCAGTGACATCTGTCAATCAATCCATCATAGAAGAGCTACATCAGTGACATCTGTCAATCAATCCATCATAGAAGAGCTACATCAGTGACATCTGTCAATCAATCCATCATAGAAGCGCTACATCAGTGACATCTGTCAATCAATCCATCATAGAAGAGCTACATCAGTGACATCTGTCAGTCAATCCATCATAGAAGAGCTACATCAGTGACATCTGTCAATCAATCCATCATAGAAGAGCTACATCAGTGACATCTGTCAATCAATCCATCATAGAAGAGCTACATCAGTGACATCTGTCAATCAATCCATCATAGAAGCGCTACATCAGTGACATCTGTCAATCAATCCATCATAGAAGAGCTACATCAGTGACATCTGTCAATCAATCCATCATAGAAGAGCTACATCAGTGACATCTGTCAATCAATCCATCATAGAAGAGCTACATCAGTGACATCTGTCAATCAATCCATCATAGAAGAGCTACATTAGTGACATCTGTCAATCAATCATCATAGAAGAGACTCACGAGTCGTTACATAGTTATGAGCGTTTAACGAGTCGTTAATGACAAGATGAGTAGAAACTAGACTCAATCATAACAGACCCGCCTCCCTTTCTCCTCCTCTTTCCTCCTTCTCTCCTCCTTCTCTCTCCTCCCTCTCTTTCCTCCCTCTCCCCTCCCTCTCTCTCCTCCCTCTCTCTCCTCCTTCTCTCCCCTCCCTCTCTTTCCTCCTCCTCTCCTCCTTCTCTCTCCTCCTCCTCTCTTCTCCTTCTCTCTCCTCCTCCTCTCTTCTCCTTCTCTCTCCTCCTCCTCTCTTCTCCTTCTCTCCAAGCATGCTTTATGCAAATGAAAGGACTATTTGCATAAAGCATGATGAGGTCGTCAGAGCTGATTGGCATGTAACCTCTGAACTAATGACTCGAAACGTGTAGAACATATGTTACACGTGTAGAACATGTGTTAGATGTGTAGAACATGTGTAGAACATACGTTACGTGTGTAGAACATGTGTTCTCCTGAATGTTCTTCTGAATGTTCTCCTGAATGTTCTTCTGAATGTTCTCCTGAATGTTCTCCTGAATGTTCTTCTGAATGTTCTTCTGAATGTTCTTCTGAATGTTCTCCTGAATGTTCTTCTGAATGTTCTTCTGAATGTTCTCCTGAATGTTCTCCTGAATGTTCTTCTGAATGTTCTTCTGAATGTTCTCCTGAATGTTCTTCTGAATGTTCTTCTGAATGTTCTTCTGAATGTTCTTCTGAATGTTCTTCAGAAAGTTCTTCTTAATGTTCTCCTTAATGTTCTCCTGAATGTTCTTCTGAATGTTCTTCTGAATGTTCTCCTAAATGTTCTCCTGTTTCCTCCAGAACAAGAAGATTCCTTCGAGTTCGTCATCGTGTCCCTGACGAGCCAGACCTGGAACTTCGAGGCGTCCACGTTCGAGGAGCGCGAGCTCTGGGTTCAGGCCGTGGAGAGTCAGATCTTCGCCAGCCTGCAGTCGTGCGAGAGCGTCAAGAACAAGGTTGGTTCTGAGGACGTGATTGGATCAGAACCGACTGGTCACTGTCAGGTTCACGTCAGTCTCTTTTCTCACAGTCGCGCTTAGGAAGTCAGAGCGACGCCATGACACTGCAGTCCATACGCAACGTACGAGGAAACAGTTTCTGTGTCGACTGTGACGCCCCGAGTGAGTCACACACACACACACACACTAACTCACACACACACACACACACACACCTACACACTCACACACACTCTCACACTCACACACAAGCACACACACGCACACTTACACTTACACACACACACACACACACACACACACACACACACACACACTAACTCACACTTACACACACACATACACACACACACACACACACACACCTACACACTCACACACACTCTCACACTCACACACAAGCACACACACGCACACTTACACTTACACACACTAACACACACACACACACACTTACACTTACACATACTTACACACACTAACACACTCACTTACACACACACTTGCACACTTACACTTTCACACACTAACACACTCAATTACACACATTTTCACACACACTTACACACTTACACTCACACACACTAACACACACACTTACACACTTACACTCACATACACTAACACACTTACACACACTAACACACTAACTTACACACAATAACACACACTTACACACTAACTTACACAAAATAATACACACTTACACACTAACTTACACACAATAACACACACTAACACACTAACTTACACATAATAACACACACTTACACACTAACTTACACAAAATAACACACACTTACACACTAACTTACACACAATAACACACACTAACACACTAACTTACACATAATAACACACACTTACACACTAACTTACACAAAATAATACACACTTACACACTAACTTACACACAATAACACACACTAACACACTAACTTACACATAATAACACACACTTACACACTAACTTACACAAAATAATACACACTTACACACTAACTTACACACAATAACACACACTAACACACTAACTTACACATAATAACACACACTTACACACACCAACACTCTCTCTCTCTCTCTCTCCTCAGACCCAGACTGGGCGAGCCTGAACTTGGGGTCTCTCATGTGTATCGAGTGTTCTGGGATCCACAGGAACTTGGGGACTCACCTGTCCCGGGTTCGCTCTCTGGACCTGGACGACTGGCCCGTGGAGCTCAGTATGGTCATGACGGCCATCGGGAACTCTGTGGCCAACAGTGTGTGGGAGGCGTCGCTGGAGGCGTACTCCAAACCAGGAAGTGACAGTTCCAGGTGAGTCGTCCGTGTTTTCACACCTGTGAACAGGTACTTTCTACTTTGTCATCACGTGTGAAGTACTTCCATAGTAGTAACATGTTTTCTTCACTGAGACACCTGTGAACAGGTACTTTCTACTTTGTCATCATGTGTGAAGTACTTTCATAGTAGTAACATGTTTTCTTCACTGAGACACCTGTGAACAGGTACTTTCTACTCTGTCATCACGTGTGAAGTACTTTCATAGTAGTAACATGTTTTCTTCACTGAAACACCTGTGTACAGGTACTTTCTACTCTGTCATCACGTGTGAAGTACTTTCATAGTAGTAACATGTTTTCTTCACTGAGACACCTGTGTACAGGTACTTTCTACTCTGTCATCACGTGTGAAGTACTTCCATAGTAGTAACATGTTTTCTTCACTGAGACACCTGTGAACAGGTACTTTCTACTCTGTCATCACGTGTGAAGTACTTTCATAGTAGTAACATGTTTTCTTCACTGAAACACCTGTGAACAGGTACTTTCTACTCTGTCATCACGTGTGAAGTACTTCCATAGTAGTAACATGTTTTCTTCACTGAGGCACCTGTGAACAGGTACTTCCTACTCTGTCATCACGTGTGAAGTACTTTCATAGTAGTAACATGTTTTCTTCACTGAGACACCTGTGAACAGGTACTTTCTACTCTGTCATCATGTGTGAAGTACTTTCATAGTAGTAACATGTTTTCTTCACTGAGACACCTGTGAACAGGTACTTTCTACTCTGTCATCACGTGTGAAGTACTTCCATAGTAGTAACATGTTTTCTTCACTGAGGCACCTGTGAACAGGTACTTTCTACTCTGTCATCACGTGTGAAGTACATTCATAGTAGTAACATGTTTTCTTCACTGAGACACCTGTGAACAGGTACTTTCTACTCTGTCATCACGTGTGAAGTACTTTCATAGTAGTAACATGTTTTCTTCACTGAAACACCTGTGTACAGGTACTTTCTACTCTGTCATCACGTGTGAAGTACTTTCATAGTAGTAACATGTTTTCTTCACTGAGACACCTGTGTACAGGTACTTTCTACTCTGTCATCACGTGTGAAGTACTTCCATAGTAGTAACATGTTTTCTTCACTGAGACACCTGTGAACAGGTACTTTCTACTCTGTCATCACGTGTGAAGTACTTTCATAGTAGTAACATGTTTTCTTCACTGAAACACCTGTGAACAGGTACTTTCTACTCTGTCATCACGTGTGAAGTACTTCCATAGTAGTAACATGTTTTCTTCACTGAGGCACCTGTGAACAGGTACTTCCTACTCTGTCATCACGTGTGAAGTACTTTCATAGTAGTAACATGTTTTCTTCACTGAGACACCTGTGAACAGGTACTTTCTACTCTGTCATCATGTGTGAAGTACTTTCATAGTAGTAACATGTTTTCTTCACTGAGACACCTGTGAACAGGTACTTTCTACTCTGTCATCACGTGTGAAGTACTTCCATAGTAGTAACATGTTTTCTTCACTGAGGCACCTGTGAACAGGTACTTTCTACTCTGTCATCACGTGTGAAGTACATTCATAGTAGTAACATGTTTTCTTCACTGAGACACCTGTGAACAGGTACTTTCTACTCTGTCATCATGTGTGAAGTATTTCCATAGTAGTAACATGTTTTCTTCACTGAGACACCTGTGAACAGGTACTTTCTACTCTGTCATCACGTGTGAAGTACTTCCATAGTAGTAACATGTTTTCTTCACTGAGACACCTGTGAACAGGTACTTTCTACTCTGTCATCACGTGTGAAGTACTTTCATAGTAGTAACATGTTTTCTTCACTGAGACACCTGTGAACAGGTACTTTCTACTCTGTCATCACGTGTGAAGTACTTCCATAGTATTAACAATACTGAGTAATGGAATACATTCACTGCATTGATTGTAATGAGAGTTGAAAACATGTTTTCTTCATTTCGTGAGGTCATGTGATTCATGGGGTCATGTGATTTATGAGGTCATTAGATTCATGAGGTCATGTGATTTATGAGGTCATGTGATTCATGTGATTTATGAGGTCATGTGATTCATGTGATTTATGAGGTCATGTGATTTATGAGGTCATTAGATTCATGAGGTCATGTGATTTATGAGGTCATGTGATTCATGTGATTTATGAGGTCATGTGATTCATGAGGTCATGTGATTCATGAGGTCATATGATTCATGTGATTCATGAGGTCATGTGATTCATGAGGTCATGTGATTTATGAGGTCATGTGATTCATGTGATTTATGAGGTCATGTGATTTATGAGGTCATGTGATTCATGTGGTCATGTGATTCATGTGATTCATGAGGTCATGTGATTCATGAGGTCATGTGATTTATGAGGTCATGTGATTTATGAGGTCATGTGATTTATGAGGTCATGTGATTCATGTGGTCATGTGATTTATGAGGTCATGTGATTCATGTGAT
This sequence comes from Callionymus lyra, assembly GCF_982586985.1. Lineage (NCBI taxonomy): Eukaryota > Metazoa > Chordata > Actinopteri > Syngnathiformes > Callionymidae > Callionymus > Callionymus lyra. The sequence goes on from NC_141833.1 coordinate 25,343,179, forward strand.
TTATGAGGTCATGTGATTTATGAGGTCATGTGATTCATGTGGTCATATGATTCATGTGATTCATGAGGTCATGTGATTCATGAGGTCATGTGATTTATGAGGTCATGTGATTCATGTGATTTATGAGGTCATGTGATTTATGAGGTCATGTGATTCATGTGGTCATGTGATTTATGAGGTCATGTGATTCATGTGATTTATGAGGTCATGTGATTTATGAGGTCATATGATTCATGTGGTTCGTGAGGTCATGTGATTCATGTGATTCATGAGGTCATGTGATTTGTGAGGTCATGGGATTTATGAGGTCATGTGATTCATGAGGTCATGTGATTTGTGAGGTCATGGGATTTATGAGGTCATGTGATTCATGTGATTTATGAGGTCATGTGATTCATGAGGTCATGTGATTTATGAGGTCATGTGATTTATGAGGTCATGTGATTCATGAGGTCATGTGATTCATGTGATTCATGAGGTCATGTGATTTGTGAGGTCATGGGATTTATGAGGTCATGTGATTCATGAGGTCATGTGATTCATGAGGTCATGTGATTTATGAGGTCATGTGATTCATGAGGTCATGTGATTCATGAGGTCATGTGATTCATGAGGTCATGTGATTCATGTGATTCATGAGGTCATGTGATTTATGAGGTCATGTGATTTATGAGGTCATGTGATTCATGAGGTCATGTGATTCATGAGGTCATGTGATTCATGTGATTCATGAGGTCATGTGATTTGTGAGGTCATGGGATTTATGAGGTCATGGGATTTATGAGGTCATGTGATTCATGAGGTCATGTGATTTGTGAGGTCATGGGATTTATGAGGTCATGTGATTTATGAGGTCATGTGATTCATGAGGTCATGTGATTTATGAGGTCATGTGATTTATGAGGTCATGTGATTCATGAGGTCATGTGATTCATGAGGTCATGTGATTCATGAGGTCATGGGATTTATGAGGTCATGGGATTTATGAGGTCATGGGATTCATGAGGTCATGTGATTTGTGAGGTCATGGGATTTATGAGGTCATGGGATTTATGAGGTCATGTGATTTGTGAGGTCATGGGATTTATGAGGTCATGGGATTTATGAGGTCATGTGATTCATGAGGTCATGTGATTTGTGAGGTCATGGGATTTATGAGGTCATGGGATTTATGAGGTCATGTGATTCATGAGGTCATGTGATTTGTGAGGTCATGGGATTTATGAGGTCATGGGATTTATGAGGTCATGTGATTCATGAGGTCATGTGATTTGTGAGGTCATGTGATTCATGTGATTCATGAGGTCATGGGATTTATGAGGTCATATGATTTGTGAGGTCATGGGATTTATGCGGTCATGTGATTCATGAGGTCATGTGATCTTTGAGGTCATATGATTTATGAGGTCATGGGATTTATGAGGTCATGGGATTCATGAGGTCATGTGATTTGTGAGGTCATGGGATTTATGAGGTCATGGGATTTATGAGGTCATGTGATTTGTGAGGTCATGGGATTTATGAGGTCATGGGATTTATGAGGTCATGTGATTCATGAGGTCATGTGATTTGTGAGGTCATGGGATTTATGAGGTCATGGGATTTATGAGGTCATGTGATTCATGAGGTCATGTGATTTGTGAGGTCATGGGATTTATGAGGTCATGGGATTTATGAGGTCATGTGATTCATGAGGTCATGTGATTTGTGAGGTCATGTGATTCATGTGATTCATGAGGTCATGGGATTTATGAGGTCATATGATTTGTGAGGTCATGGGATTTATGCGGTCATGTGATTCATGAGGTCATGTGATCTTTGAGGTCATATGATTTATGAGGTCATGGAATTTATGAGGTCATGTGATTCATGAGGTCATGTGATTCATGAGGTCATGGGATTTATGAGGTCATGTGATTCATGAGGTCATGGGATTTATGAGGTCATGTGATTTGTGAGGTCATGGGATTCATGAGGTCATGTGATTTTTGAGGTCATATGATTTATGAGGTCATGTGATTCATGAGGTCATGTGATTTTTGAGGTCATATGATTTATGAGGTCATGTGATTTATGAGTTCATGTGATTCATGAGGTCATGTGATTCATGAGGTCATGAGGTCATGTGATTCGTCAGGTCATGTAATTCATGAGGTCATGTGATTTATGAGTTCATGTGATTCATGAGGTCATGTGATTCATGAGGTCATGAGGTCATGTGATTCGTCAGGTCATGTAATTCATGAGGTCATGTGATTTATGAGTTCATGTGATTCATGAGGTCATGTGATTCATGAGGTCATGAGGTCATGTGATTCATGAGGTCATGTGATTTATGAGGTCATGTGATTTATGAGGTCATGTGATTCATGTGGTCATGTGATTTATGAGGTCATGTGATTCATGTGATTCATGAGGTCATGTGATTCATGAGGTCATGTGATTTATGAGGTCATGTGATTTATGAGGTCATGTGATTTATGAGGTCATGTGATTCATGTGGTCATGTGATTTATGAGGTCATGTGATTCATGTGATTTATGAGGTCATGTGATTTATGAGGTCATGTGATTCATGTGGTCATATGATTCATGTGATTCATGAGGTCATGTGATTCATGAGGTCATGTGATTTATGAGGTCATGTGATTCATGTGATTTATGAGGTCATGTGATTTATGAGGTCATGTGATTCATGTGGTCATGTGATTTATGAGGTCATGTGATTCATGTGATTTATGAGGTCATGTGATTTATGAGGTCATATGATTCATGTGGTTCGTGAGGTCATGTGATTCATGTGATTCATGAGGTCATGTGATTTGTGAGGTCATGGGATTTATGAGGTCATGTGATTCATGAGGTCATGTGATTTGTGAGGTCATGGGATTTATGAGGTCATGTGATTCATGTGATTTATGAGGTCATGTGATTCATGAGGTCATGTGATTTATGAGGTCATGTGATTTATGAGGTCATGTGATTCATGAGGTCATGTGATTCATGTGATTCATGAGGTCATGTGATTTGTGAGGTCATGGGATTTATGAGGTCATGTGATTCATGAGGTCATGTGATTCATGAGGTCATGTGATTTATGAGGTCATGTGATTCATGAGGTCATGTGATTCATGAGGTCATGTGATTCATGAGGTCATGTGATTCATGTGATTCATGAGGTCATGTGATTTATGAGGTCATGTGATTTATGAGGTCATGTGATTCATGAGGTCATGTGATTCATGAGGTCATGTGATTCATGTGATTCATGAGGTCATGTGATTTGTGAGGTCATGGGATTTATGAGGTCATGGGATTTATGAGGTCATGTGATTCATGAGGTCATGTGATTTGTGAGGTCATGGGATTTATGAGGTCATGTGATTTATGAGGTCATGTGATTCATGAGGTCATGTGATTTATGAGGTCATGTGATTTATGAGGTCATGTGATTCATGAGGTCATGTGATTCATGAGGTCATGTGATTCATGAGGTCATGGGATTTATGAGGTCATGGGATTTATGAGGTCATGTGATTCATGAGGTCATGTGATTTGTGAGGTCATGGGATTTATGAGGTCATGGGATTTATGAGGTCATGTGATTTGTGAGGTCATGGGATTTATGAGGTCATGGGATTTATGAGGTCATGTGATTCATGAGGTCATGTGATTTGTGAGGTCATGGGATTTATGAGGTCATGGGATTTATGAGGTCATGTGATTCATGAGGTCATGTGATTTGTGAGGTCATGGGATTTATGAGGTCATGGGATTTATGAGGTCATGTGATTCATGAGGTCATGTGATTTGTGAGGTCATGTGATTCATGTGATTCATGAGGTCATGGGATTTATGAGGTCATATGATTTGTGAGGTCATGGGATTTATGCGGTCATGTGATTCATGAGGTCATGTGATCTTTGAGGTCATATGATTTATGAGGTCATGGAATTTATGAGGTCATGTGATTCATGAGGTCATGTGATTCATGAGGTCATGGGATTTATGAGGTCATGTGATTCATGAGGTCATGGGATTTATGAGGTCATGTGATTTGTGAGGTCATGGGATTCATGAGGTCATGTGATTTTTGAGGTCATATGATTTATGAGGTCATGTGATTCATGAGGTCATGTGATTTTTGAGGTCATATGATTTATGAGGTCATGTGATTTATGAGTTCATGTGATTCATGAGGTCATGTGATTCATGAGGTCATGAGGTCATGTGATTCGTCAGGTCATGTAATTCATGAGGTCATGTGATTTATGAGTTCATGTGATTCATGAGGTCATGTGATTCATGAGGTCATGAGGTCATGTGATTCATGAGGTCATGTGATTCATGAGGTCATGTGATTTGTGAGGTCATGGGATTTATGAGGTCATGGGATTTATGAGGTCATGTGATTTGTGAGGTCATGGGATTTATGAGGTCATGGGATTTATGAGGTCATGGGATTTATGAGGTCATGGGATTTATGAGGTCATGTGATTTGTGAGGTCATGGGATTTATGAGGTCATGGGATTTATGAGGTCATGTGATTTGTGAGGTCATGGGATTTATGAGGTCATGGGATTTATGAGGTCATGTGATTCATGAGGTCATGTGATTTGTGAGATCATGGGATTTATGAGGTCATGGGATTTATGAGGTCATGTGATTTGTGAGGTCATGGGATTTATGAGGTCATATGATTTGTGAGGTCATGGGATTTATGAGGTCATGGGATTTATGAGGTCATGTGATTTGTGAGGTCATGGGATTTATGAGTTCATGTGATTCATGAGGTCATGTGATTTGTGAGGTCATGGGATTTATGAGTTCATGTGATTCATGAGGTCATGTGATTCGTCAGGTCATGTGATTCATGAGGTCATGTGATTCGTCAGGTCATGTGATTCATGAGGTCATGTGATTCGTCAGGTCATGTGATTCATGAGGTCATGAGGTCATGTGATTCGTCAGGTCATGTGATTCATGAGGTCATGTGATTCGTCAGGTCATGTGATTCATGAGGTCATGAGGTCATGTGATTCGTCAGGTCATGTGACACCCTCCTGTCAAACGACCTCCAAATCAAAATCATGAGGCGTGTTAATGTGGATTCAAACCCGAGCCGTGACGCCAGAAGGTTCTTAACGACCACAGGCTGAAGGTGAAGGTGAGACTCTCACCTGTACAGGTCAGACCAGAGCAGTCGAGCGGCGGCGAGGATTGTTTGTCTCCAGGTGACGCGTGAAAGCCGGCGTCGTCTCTGACTAACGACCGCCGCTGTGCAGGTAATTAAAGTCACCATTATAGTTCCTCGGGAGTCCAGCCCTCGGGCGCCGACTCAGCTGTCAGGGATTCATCACGCCGGCCCGGGTCATCGCTCGCCGTCACCATCGTCGTGTTGGCTTTTGATTCTTTGTCCTGTCCCAGCTACACAGGGCCAGAGACGCGCTCGTGAAAACATCACGTTTCTTCAGTGACTTTGAACATGAAACGCACAAACACATCAGTAAAAACCACAATCGCTCCATCATATGATGACAATCTAGAAAAGCACCGAGACATGACACACGTCTGCCAAAGGCCTCGTTTCAAGTGATTTGATGAAAACAAGGTTTTATGGAAGAGATTGTGTTTGTGTTGAATGTTGTGACGTCAGTGTCGTTGTGAGTCCATGTTGAAGCAAGTGTGAGTGTGTTTGTAACGATAACAAACACAAACATGAGCCAGTGAAGTAGCTCCGGTCTACTCCAGGTACTTCACTGATAACATGAGATGATGTCAGTGAAGTAGCTCCGATCTACTCCAGGTACTTCATTGACAACATGAGACGATGTCAGTGAAGTAGCTCCGGTCTACTCCAGGTACTTCATTGACAACATGAGACGATGTTAGTGAAGTAGCTCCGATCTACTCCAGGTACTTCACTGACAACATGAGACGATGTTAGTGAAATAGCTCTGATCTACTCCAGGTACTTCACTGACAACATGAGACGATGTCAGTGAAGTAGCTCCGATCTACTCCAGGTACTTCACTGACAACATGAGACGATGTCAGTGAAGTAGCTCCGGTCTACTCCAGGTACTTCATTGACAACATGAGACGATGTCAGTGAAGTAGCTCCGGTCTACTCCAGGTACTTCATTGACAACATGAGACGATGTTAGTGAAGTAGCTCCGATCTACTCCAGGTACTTCACTGACAACATGAGACGATGTTAGTGAAGTAGCTCCGGTCTACTCCAGGTACTTCATTGACAACATGAGACGATGTCAGTGAAGTAGCTCCGGTCTACTCCAGGTACTTCATTGACAACATGAGACGATGTCAGTGAAGTAGCTCCGGTCTACTCCAGGTACTTCATTGACAACATGAGACGATGTTAGTGAAGTAGCTCCGATCTACTCCAGGTACTTCACTGACAACATGAGACGATGTTAGTGAAATAGCTCTGATCTACTCCAGGTACTTCACTGACAACATGAGACGATGTCAGTGAAGTAGCTCCGATCTACTCCAGGTACTTCACTGACAACATGAGACGATGTCAGTGAAGTAGCTCCGGTCTACTCCAGGTACTTCATTGACAACATGAGACGATGTCAGTGAAGTAGCTCCGGTCTACTCCAGGTACTTCATTGACAACATGAGACGATGTTAGTGAAGTAGCTCCGATCTACTCCAGGTACTTCACTGACAACATGAGACGATGTTAGTGAAATAGCTCTGATCTACTCCAGGTACTTCACTGACAACATGAGACGATGTCAGTGAAGTAGCTCCGATCTACTCCAGGTACTTCACTGACAACATGAGACGATGTCAGTGAAGTAGCTCCGATCTACTCCAGGTACTTCACTGACAACATGAGACGATGTTAGTGAAGTAGCTCCGATCTACTCCAGGTACTTCACTGACAACATGAGACGATGTTAGTGAAGTAGATCCGATCTACTCCAGGTACTTCACTGACAACATGAGACGATGTCAGTGAAGTAGCTCCGATCTACTCCAGGTACTTCACTGACAACATGAGACGATGTCAGTGAA
>NC_141833.1:25357729-25372729 GCF_982586985.1 Callionymus lyra
TATGTGTGTCATGTGATCATGTATGTATGTCATGTGATCATGTATGTGTAGCATGTGATCATGTATGTATGTCATGTGAACATGTATGTGTGTCATGTGATCATGTATGTGTGTCATGTGATCATGTATGTGTATCATGTGATCATGTATGTATGTCATGTGAACATGTATATGTGTCATGTGATCATGTATGTGTGTCATGTGATCATGTATGTCATGTGATCATGTATGTGTGTCATGTGATCATGTATGTGTGTCATGTGATCATGTATGTGTGTCATGTGATCATGTATGTGTGTCATGTGATCATGTATGTGTGTCATGTGATCATGTATGTGTGTCATATGATCATGTATGTGTGTCATGTGATCATGTATGTGTGTCATTTGATCATGTATGTGTGTCATGTGATCATGTATGTGTGTCATGTGATCATGTATGTGTGTCATGTGATCATGTATGTGTGTCATGTGAACATGTATGTGTGTCATGTGATCATGTATGTGTGTCATGTGATCATGTATGTGTGTCATGTGATCATGTATGTGTGTCATGTGATCATGTATGTGTGTCATGTGATCATGTATGTGTGTCATGTGATCATGTATGTGTGTCATGTGATCATGTATGTGTGTCATGTGATCATGAATGTGTGTCATGTGATCATGTATGTGTGTCATGTGATCATGAATGTGTGTCATGTGATCATGTATGTGTGTCATGTGATCATGTATGTCATGTGAACATGTATGTGTGTCATGTGATCATGTATGTGTGTCATGTGATCATGTATAGTCAATAATTTGTGTAGTTAATAGTTTATTTAAACATGTAAAAACGCTGCCATCTTGGAAAACAAATCAACTTCGTAGCAAGAAAGACAAACAAGATGTTCTTGAAACATTAAAGTTGTAGTTTTAATTGTGACGTCACTTCCTGGTGTCGTACGTTCAAGTCGAGCTAACTGGCTAACCAGCTAGCTATGGTGATGAGGTTGAAGGTCATCGGGGTCAACAGTTCTTCCATCATGACGAGCTCATGAACGTCACCATAGCTTCACCATCTGGTCGCGACACCCACCGCTCGTGTCCACTGTAGCGTCACCGCAGGGGCGTGATCTGTCCGGCCCGAGCGTTTACTGAGCTGCTTCATCTGTGGCCATGGCAACCTTTGATGTCACGGACCTTTATCTTCTCTCTCGCTGTGGAGCGAAGAAGCATCAGGACTGTGAGGTCCAGGCCGGTCCCCCCTTATCTCCCTCCAGGAGAAGAAAGGAGGAGGTGATTGTTCAGGAGGTCTGGTGGGACGGACTTCCTCCTCGTCCTCCTCGTCCTCCTCGTCCTCCTCGTCCTCCTGGTCCTCCTCGTCCTCCTCGTCCTCGACGCTCCTTTGACTCGCGGCTCTGGCTCCGCCCCCTCGTCTCGGCCTCCCTTCCTATAAATTCCTGTTGGCCTTTGTCGCCCGAGCTTGACTAATGACCCTTGTTTGTCCTGCTTTCTGTGGACGCACTCATGTGTTCTTGACTCGTGGGCCGGCCGAGGAGAATCATTCCGCCATTTGCCACTTAATTAAGTCAGGGTCAGGATGCATCGCTCACTCTGAAGCTAATAGAATTAGAAGAGTCTTGTGGGGCACCACTGTTAGCCTGTGAGCCTGATAGCTTGTTAGCGTGTGAGCATGTTAGCCTGATGGCTTGTTAGCGCTATAGCCTGTTAGCCTGTGAGCCTGATAGTTTGTTAGCCTTATAGCCTGTTAGCCTGTGAGCCTGATAGCTTATTAGCGTGTGAGCATGTTAGCCTGATGGCTTGTTAGCGCTATAGCCTGTTAGCCTGTGAGCCTGATAGTTTGTAAGCCTTATAGCCTGTTAGCCTGTGAGCCTGATAGCTTATTAGCGTGTGAGCATGTTAGCATGATGGCTTGTTAGCCCTATAGCCTGTTAGCCTGTGAGCCTGATAGTTTGTTAGCCTTATAGCCTGTTAGCCTGTGAGCCTGATAGCTTATTAGCGTGTGAGCATGTTAGCCTGATGGCTTGTTAGCGCTATAGCCTGTGAGCCTGATAGTTTGTTAGCCTTATAGCCTGTTAGCCTGTGAGCCTGATAGCTTATTAGCGTGTGAGCATGTTAGCCTGATGGCTTGTTAGCCCTATAGCCTGTTAGCCTGTGAGCATGTTAGCCTGATGGCTTGTTAGCCCTATAGCCTGTTAGCCTGTGAGCCTGATAGTTTGTTAGCCTTATAGCCTGTTAGCCTGTGAGCCTGATAGCTTATTAGCGTGTGAGCATGTTAGCCTGAAGACTTGTTAGCCCTATAGCCTGTTAGCCTGTGAGCCTGATAGCTTGTTAGCGTGTGAGCATGTTAGCCCTATAGCCTGTTAGCCTGTGAGCCTGATAGTTTGTTAGCCTTATAGCCTGTTAGCCTGTGAGCCTGATAGCTTGTTATCGTGTGAGCATGTTAGCTTGATGGCTTGTTAGCCCTATAGCCTGTTAGCCTGTGAACCTGATAGCTTGTTAGCGTGTGAGCATGTTAGCCCTATAGCCTGTTAGCCTGTGAGCCTGATAGCTTGTTAGCGTGTGAGCATGTTAGCCTGATGGCTTGTTAGCCCTATAGCCTGTTAGCCTGTGAGCCTGATAGTTTGTTAGCCTTATAGCCTGTTAGCCTGTGAGCATGTTAGCCTGATAGCTTGTTAGCCTTATATTTTAAAGGTCAAGATAAGTATCTTGTCCTTTAAAGTATATATTTTATTGAGTATTGTTTTGATTGTTTAAGCGCTTTGTGACCCTGGTCTGGAAAAGCTCTATACAAATAGAAATGACTTTATTACTTACTTATATGTTAGCCTGATTGCTTGTTAGCCTTATAGCTTGTTAGACTGTGAGCCCGATAGCTTGTTAGCCTTATAGCTTGTTAGCCCTATAGCTTGTTAGCTTGTTAGCCTTTCAACTAGTTAGCCTGATAGCCTGTTAACCAAGAGCCCCAAGAGTCAAATCAATCAACTGAGTGTGAAGTAAATCCATGAGTCACAGTTTTCTTCACTCGTCACTTGAAGTTTTTTATGTTTTTCTTGACAAAGAGCAACATTTCAGTTTTGAAAGACTTTTTATCGACGACGTCTCGTCATAGAACGTAAAGAAAAACATGTTAAGAACATGTTTAGAAATTGTTTTAATCACGAGACACAATAGAGACAAATAAATAAAATGTATCTTTTAATTACAGTCAGTTTTCAATGAGAACTGAGACGAATAAAGAAGCAAATATAACATCATATAACAGTTGATGTAACTTAAAAAAAGCGTTAATTCCTCAGATTATTTTAAAACAAAGGCTTTTATTTTGTGAGTCAACTTCCTCTTCATCTACGGAGGCTTCAGTTCTTCTCAATCTTCTCCAGGATTTGTTTGCCAAACGTTTCTTCTCCAGTCGAGATGTTTCCACACTTTAGAAACTTCTCTCTTTCACTCGTCACTTGTTTTTCTTCCCCCCGCGGAGAGGAAGTGTCTTTAAAGGTTTGAATCCCCCGAATGTCTCAATGTTTGCATGAGACCCCAACAAAAGAGATTAGCATCTCATTTCCTCTGGTGCTCAGAAGATCTGATCCTGTTTGTGACTCAAGGCTCTGAGATGTTGACGTTAATGTCTTTGTCTCAACGTTCTGCCTCATTGATCGTCGCGACTCCATCATCTCCTCGCTCAGGATCCACTTCTGTCTTCTTCCTGGTCTCCTCTGGCTGGAGATGCTGGAGCAGGAGGTCCTCGAGTCTCGTCCTTCATGGTCAGCCTCGTGAAGACTTGATGGTCCATGAGGTCGTCGACCGTAGAACTCTGACGTGTCGAACAATGACTTGAGCTGCAGCGACAAATGTAACCTGATGTTCAGTGACATGATGTTCCTTCACCGGCTAGTTAGGGTCGCAGCGAGGAGATGGAGACCCGTGAGGAGTGAACTAGAAACACAACTCATCCCTTGAGTTAAAATATCTCAAATAATTGGATTTTAGTTGAAAATTGTTTGATTATAGTTGAAAATTGTTTGATTATAGTTGAAAATTGTTTGATTTTAGTTGAAAATTGTTTGATTCTAGTTGAAAATTGTTTGATTATAGTTTAAATTGTTTGATTATAGTTGAAAATTGTTTGATTATAGTTTAAATTGTTTGATTTTAGTTGAAAATTGTTTGATTATAGTTGAAAATTGTTTGATTATAGTTTAAATTGTTTGATTATAGTTGAAATTGTTTGATTTTAGTTGAAAATTGTTTGATTATAGTTGAAAATTGTTTGATTATAGTTGAAAATTGTTTGATTATAGTTGAAAATTGTTTGTTTATAGTTGAAAATTGTTTGATTATAGTTGAAAATTGTTTGATTACAGTTGAAAATTGTTTGATTATAGTTGAAAATTGTTTGATTATAGTTGAAAATTGTTTGTTTATAGTTGAAAATTGTTTGATTATAGTTGAAAATTGTTTGATTACAGTTGAAAATTGTTTGATTATAGTTGAAAATTGTTTGATTATAGTTGAAAATTGTTTGATTATAGTTTAAATTGTTTGATTATAGTTTAAATTGTTTGATTTTAGTTGAAAATTGTTTGATTATAGTTGAAAATTGTTTGATTATAGTTGAAAATTGTTTGTTTATAGTTGAAAATTGTTTGATTATAGTTGAAAATTGTTTGATTACAGTTGAAAATTGTTTGATTATAGTTGAAAATTGTTTGATTATAGTTGAAAATTGTTTGATTATAGTTTAAATTGTTTGATTATAGTTTAAATTGTTTGATTACAGTTGAAAATTGTTTGATTATAGATGAAAATTGTTTGATTATAGTTGAAAATTGTTTGATTATAGTTTAAATTGTTTGATTATAGTTGAAAATTGTTTGATTATAGTTTAAATTGTCTGATTTTAGTTGAAAATTGTTGGATTTTAGTTGAAAATTGTTTGATTATAGTTTAAATTGTTTGATTTTAGTTGAAAATTGTTGGATTTTAGTTGAAAATTGTTTGATTATAGTTGGAAATTGTTGGATTATAGTTGAAAATTGTTTTGATTATAGTTGAAAATTGTTGGATTTTAGTTGAAAATTGTTTGATTATAGTTGAAAATTGTTGGATTTTAGTTGAAAATTGTTTTGATTATAGTTGAAAATTGTTTGATTATAGTTTAAATTGTTTGATTATAGTTGAAAATTGTTGGATTTTAGTTGAAAATTGTTTTGATTATAGTTGAAAATTGTTGGATTTTAGTTGAAAATTGTTTGATTATAGTTGAAAATTGTTTTGATTATAGTTGAAAATTGTTGGATTTTAGTTGAAAATTGTTTGATTATAGTTGAAAATTGTTGGATTTTAGTTGAAAATTGTTTTGATTATAGTTGAAAATTGTTTGATTATAGTTTAAATTGTTTGATTATAGTTGAAAATTGTTGGATTTTAGTTGAAAATTGTTTTGATTATACCTGAAAATTGTTGGATTTTAGTTGAAAATTGTTTGATTATAGTTGGAAATTGTTGGATTATAGTTGAAAATTGTTTGACTATAGTTTAAATTGTTTGATTATAGTTTAAATTGTTTGATTTTAGTTGAAAATTGTTTGATTTTAGTTGAAAATTGTTTGATTATAGTTTAAATTGTTTGATTACAGTTGAAATTTTTTTGATTATAGTTGAAAATTGTTTGATTAAATATCTTCAGTAATGAATATATTTATATGTTTTCATGTTTTCGTATGTTTTCGTATGTTTTCGTATGTTTTCGTATGTTTTCGTATGTTTTCGTATGTTGTCGTATGTTTTCGTATGTTTTCGTATGTTTTCGTATGTTGTCGTATGTTTTCGTATGTTGTCGTATGTTGTCGTATGTTGTCGTATGTTTTCGTATGTTTTCGTATGTTTTCGTATGTTGTCGTATGTTTTCGTATGTTGTCGTATGTTGTCGTATGTTGTCGTATGTTGTCGTATGTTGTCGTATGTTGTCGTATGTTGTCGTATGTTGTCGTATGTTGTCGTATGTTGTCGTATGTTGTCGTATGTTGTCGTATGTTGTCGTATGTTGTCGTATGTTGTCGTATGTTGTCGTATGTTTTCGTATGTTGTCGTATGTTGTCGTATGTTGTCGTATGTTGTCGTATGTTGTCGTATGTTGTCGTATGTTGTCGTATGTTTGTAAATGGTTCTTGGTATCAAATCTTCTTGTGTATCTTCTGAGCGGCGAAGGTTCTCAGTGTTGGTTCCCCGGAGAGAGAACTCGTCACACTAACCTTCTCGTCTGTCACTCAGACTCACAACAGACTCTTATCGCCGGCAGCAGGTCACGGGGTCGAGTCTCACTGAGCATGCTCAGTGTTGACGCTGATTCTCTCTGTTATTGGACGATACGATCCTGGACCTTCTCTGTTCTCGACCCTCGGCGCCGCCATTCAGCTCCAGACCGGACACAGGTCCGGTCGTCCCGCGGGACTGCAGTCCCAGACACTCTTTTGTAGGAGGACCGTCGCAGGAGAGTGACAGGAGAGTGACAGGAGAGTGACAGGAGAGTGACGGGCGAGTGACGGGCGAGTGACGGGCGACAGATAAACCTTTATTGTCCACATGTTTCTGGACGAGTAACCTTTGCAGACTCGTTACCTTCATCGTTGTCATCGTTTAAGACGCCTGTTCCTGACACACCTGTGATTGTTGTGTATTATTTGTGTACTTTAGTCATGTTGGTGCGCGTGTGAAGCTGCACTGACGCACATGAACTCAACACAACTGTCGTCTCACACCCTCTCAGTGAAACCAGTGTTTGAGCTTCACAACAATATTTCAAATGTTGAAACTTTGATCTTGTTTAGTGAATAATTCAAATTAAAAAATATATATTTTTGAAATAAATCCACGTGTAAATATTAAAATATTCCAAATGTAATAAAAAGTTTTAATATTATTGTAAAGATAATTAAAAAATAAAGTCACATGATTGGTTGAGAGTTTGATCAGTAGCTCTGAGTTCTGTTGGTTTGGTCTGGAGACACTTTTATACATTTATATTGAATTCAAATACTATGAATTCAAATATTGAACTACACAACTTCTTAACAACTACACAACTTCTTAACAAGTACAAACCTTAACAACCACACAACTTCTTAACAACTACACAACCTCTTAACAAGTACACACCTTAACAACTACACAACTTCTTAACAACTACACAACTTCTTATCAAGTACAAACCTTAACAACCACACAACTTCTTAACAACTACACAACCTCTTAACAAGTACACACCTTAACAACTACACAACTTCTTAACAACTACACAACTTCTTAACAACTACACAACTTCTTAACCAGCTTCTATAATGAACTGTTCAAGTGGTGCTTCATTGTCATCTCACACCCTCTCAGTGAAAGCAGTGTTGAAGCTGTTGTGTGTTCAGTGGCGTGTTCAGTTGCGTGTTCAGTTGCGTGTTCAGTTGCGTGTTCAGTTGCGTGTTCAGTTGTGTGTTCAGTTGCGTGTTCAGTTGTGTGTTCAGTTGTGTGTTCAGTTGCGTGTTCAGTTGCGTGTTCAGTTGCGTGTTCAGTTGCGTGTTCAGTTGCGTGTTCAGTTGCGTGTTCAGTTGCGTGTTCAGTTGCGTGTTCAGTTGCGTGTTCAGTTGCGTGTTCAGTTGCGTGTTCAGTTGCGTGTTCAGTTGTGTGTCATAGAATCAAGCGCCTCCAGGTGTTGCTAGGCGACAGCCTCACAGCTGACCTCTGACCTTGTCTCCAGGGAGGAGAAGGAACGCTGGATCCGAGCGAAGTACGAGCAGAAGACGTTCCTGGTTCCTCTGCCGGCCTCAGACGTTCCTCTGGGTCAGCAGCTGCTGCGCGCGGTGGTGGAAGACGACCTGAGGCTGGTGGTGCTGCTGCTCGCTCACGGGAACAAAGAAGAAGTGAACGAGACGTACGGAGACGGAGACGGAAGATCGGCTTTACATCTGTCCTGTGCCATGAGCAACGTGGTCCTCACTCAGCTGCTGGTCTGGGTCAGTCACCAGTAGTACTACGAGATACTCACGAGTGTTACTACTATCTTACTACGAGATACTCACGAGTGTTACTACTATCTTACTACGAGATACTCACGAGTGTTACTACTATCTTACTACGAGATACTCACGAGTGTTACTACTATCTTACTACGAGATACTCACGAGTGTTACTACTATCTTACTACGAGATACTCACGAGTGTTACTACTATCTTACTACGAGATACTCACGAGTGTTACTTCTATCTTACTACGAGATACTCACGAGTGTTACTACTATCTTACTACGAGATACTCACGAGTGTTACTTCTATCTTACTACGAGATACTCACGAGTGTTACTACTATCTTACTACGAGATACTCACGAGTGTTACTTCTATCTTACTACGAGATACTCACGAGTGTTACTTCTATCTTACTACGAGATACTCACGAGTGTTACTTCTATCTTACTACGAGATACTCACGAGTGTTACTACTATCTTACTACGAGATACTCACGAGTGTTACTACTATCTTACTACGAGATACTCACGAGTGTTACTACTATCTTACTACGAGATACTCATGAGTGTTACTACTATCTTACTACGAGATACTCACGAGTGTTACTACTATCTTACTACGAGATACTCACGAGTGTTACTACTATCTTACTACGAGATACTCACGAGTGTTACTACTATCTTACTACGAGATACTCACGAGTGTTACTACTATCTTACTACGAGATACTCACGAGTGTTACTACTATCTTACTACGAGATACTCACGAGTGTTACTACTATCTTACTACGAGATACTCACGAGTGTTACTACTATCTTACTACGAGATACTCATGAGTGTTACTACTATCTTACTACAAGATACTCACAAGTGTTACTAAAAGATACTCCCGAGTGTTACTACAAGATACTTACGAGTGTTACTACAAGATACTTACGAGTGTTACTACAAGATACTCCCGAGTGTTACTACAAGATACTTACGACGGTTACTACGAAGATACTCCCGAGTGTTACTACAAGATACTTACGACGGTTACTACGAAGATACTCCCGAGTGTTACTACAAGATACTCCCGAGTGTTACTACAAGATACTCACGAGTGTTACTACAAGATACTTACGAGTGTTACTACAAGATACTCCCGAGTGTTACTACAAGATACTCACAAGTGTTACTACAAGATACTCACAAGTGTTACTACAAGATACTCACGAGTGTTACTACAAGATACTTACGAGTGTTACTACAAGATACTCACAAGTGTTACTACAAGATACTCACGAGTGTTACTACAAGATACTCACGAGTGTTACTACAAGATACTCACAAGTGTTACTACAAGATACTCACGAGTGTTACTACAAGATACTCCCGAGTGTTACTACAAGATACTCACAAGTGTTACTACAAGATACTCACAAGTGTTACTACAAGATACTCACGAGTGTTACTACAAGATACTCACGAGTGTTACTACAAGATACTCACGAGTGTTACTACAAGATACTCACGAGTGTTACTACAAGATACTCACGAGTGTTACTACAAGATACTCACGAGTGTTACTACAAGATACTCACGAGTGTTACTACAAGATACTCACGAGTGTTACTACAAGATACTCACAAGTGTTACTACAAGATACTCACGAGTGTTACTACAAGATACTCACAAGTATTACTACAAGATACTCACGAGTGTTACTACGAGTGGCTCTGACTCTGACTCTCTCCACAGTACGGCGTGGACGTGAAGAGTCGTGAGGCTCGCGGTCAGACGCCGCTGTCTTACGCTCGACGAGCCGGGAGTCAAGAATGCGTCGACATCCTGCTCCAGCACGGTTGCCCCGGCGACGGCTCGGTGGCCACGCCCCCCATGAGTCGCCGCAACCCCAACAACAACAACAACAACGGCCAGTGCGAGCTGAACCGCAGCATCAGCATCATGTGAGCCTCGCGCGGGTCTGTAGGACTCGGTGTGTCAAGCTTTAACGCTTCAACCAAACAAATGACTTCCTCGCCGCCGCAGCGTTTCCTTAATGCGCCTTCACTTCCTGCCGCCGTCTTCCCTCCTGCTGCGGCGACTCGGGATGAGAGATTTCCTCGCCGGAGAGTAATAACACGAGACTGTGAGGGATGGTTTGTGGAGTGACACGGATGTGAGTCTTCAGTAATGATGCATGTAGTCGCCCGTGAGTCACGAGTCACAGGAAGTCGCCGTGAGTCGAGTCACGAGTCGTTCCTCCTGCAGTGTAAATAGACGTCGAAGCCATAACAAAGTGTTGCTGTGAAGTACATGTCGTGTGTGTGTTTGTGTACATAGTTGTGTAGTTCATGTGCGACTGGATCACCATATGTTGAATTAACATTTTAATGTTGAAAATATCATTTATTTTATAAGAGTTTGATGATTTGTCAACAATTGAATTTGAATATTTTCAAATGTATTTATTTATTTTACAATTTGATATTTTAATAATTCAATGATAAATGTTCTTTAATTGAAATAGTTTGAATTAAATTATGATAAAAACATAAACGTTTCAGTAAACAGAAGAAATGATGAAATTAAATGATTCAAAACGAATGGATTCATCAATAAAATGTTATATTCAAGTCAATATGATCAAACCTCTGAGATTCTTCCACACGCGTGTTTAGTTGCTTTTGTCGTCAGAGACGAAGTTATGTTTACAACTGAAAGTTTGTTTTGATCCATAATCATGTTTATAATAATCAACTTCCTGTCACGTGACCCTGTGACTCAGCAACACACACATGGAAGACAACAAACTAGTGACAACATAAACTACACACACTCGGTGTCAACACAAACTAGTTACAACATAAACTACACACACTCGGTGACAACACAAACTAGTTACAACATAAACTACACACACTCGGTGTCAACACAAACTAGTTACAACATAAACTACACACACTCGGTGTCAACACAAACTAGTTACAACATAAACTACACACACTCGGTGTCAACACAAACTAGTTACAACATAAACTACACACACTCGGTGTCAACACAAACTAGTTACAACATAAACTACACACACTCGGTGTCAACACAAACTAGTTACAACATAAACTACACACACTCGGTGTCAACACAAACTAGTTACAACATAAACTACACACACTCAGTGTCAACACAAACTAGTTACAACATAAACTACACACACTCGGTGACAACACAAACTAGTTACAACATAAACTACACACACTCGGTGTCAACACAAACTAGTTACAACATAAACTACACACACTCGGTGACAACACAAACTAGTTACAACATAAACTACACACACTCGGTGTCAACACAAACTAGTTACAACATAAACTACACACACTCGGTGTCAACACAAACTAGTTACAACATAAACTACACACACTCGGTGTCAACACAAACTAGTTACAACATAAACTACACACACTCGGTGTCAACACAAACTAGTTACAACATAAACTACACACACTCGGTGTCAACACAAACTAGTTACAACATAAACTACACACACTCGGTGTCAACACAAACTAGTTACAACATAAACTACACACACTCGGTGTCAACACAAACTAGTTACAACATAAACTACACAAACTAGTTACAACATAAACTACACACACTCGGTGACAACACAAACTAGTTACAACATAAACTACACACACTCGGTGTCAACACAAACTAGTTACAACATAAACTACACACACTCGGTGTCAACACAAACTAGTTACAACATAAACTACACACACTCGGTGTCAACACAAACTAGTTACAACATAAACTACACACACTCGGTGACAACACAAACTAGTTACAACATAAACTACACACACTCGGTGTCAACACAAACTAGTTACAACATAAACTACACATACTCGGTGACAACACAAACTAGTTACAACATAAACTACACACACTCGGTGTCAACACAAACTAGTTACAACATAAACTACACACACTCGGTGTCAACACAAACTAGTTACAACATAAACTACACACACTCGGTGTCAACACAAACTAGTTACAACATAAACTACACAAACTAGTTACAACATAAACTACACACACTCGGTGTCAACACAAACTAGTTACAACATAAACTACACATACTCGGTGACAACACAAACTAGTTACAACATAAACTACACACACTCGGTGTCAACACAAACTAGTTACAACATAAACTACACACACTCGGTGTCAACACAAACTAGTTACAACATAAACTACACACACTCGGTGTCAACACAAACTAGTTACAACATAAACTACACACACTCGGTGTCAACACAAACTAGTTACAACATAAACTACACAAACTAGTTACAACATAAACTACACACACTCGGTGTCAACACAAACTAGTTACAACATAAACTACACATACTCGGTGACAACACAAACTAGTTACAACATAAACTACACATACTCGGTGACAACACAAACTAGTTACAACATAAACTACACATACTCGGTGACAACACAAACTAGTTACAACATAAACTACACATACTCGGTGACAACACAAACTAGTTACAACATAAACTACACACACTCGGTGACAACATTCAGTGTCGACGCCATGTCAGCAAAAGATTCTACAGCAGCTCAAGTAATGACAACATCTCGTCACCGTGACAACGCAACTCAAACAAAACACAAACAAAACACAAACAGAACACCAACAAACACAAATAAAACACAAACAAAACACCAAACAAACACAAATAAAACACAAACAAAACACAAACAGAACACCAACAAACATAAATAAAACACAAACAGAACACCAAACAAACACAAATAAAACACAAACAAAACACAAACAGAACACCAACAAACATAAATAAAACACAAACAAAACACGTGAATCAAGTCCAGTGAGTCACAAACAAAATGGCGGCTTCTCTCTCCTGCTGAACATACTTGACTGAAGCTTCGCACACGCGTGTGAAACATCGACACATGAAGTGTAACAACAGCTCCTCCATTTCAATGTGACGACCTTCCCTCGACCTTTGACTTCAAGGACGTTTGGTACTTGTGTATAATGATGTACATTTGACATATTTATAACGCAGTATGTAAATATTCTGTTGCCTTTTTTATTCTCGTTTTATTTCCATGTTTTTATTTCCACATCAGTGAAACCTTGGCTGACCTTTGACCTATAAACTCATCAATAAAAGATGTAGCTTCTCCAAGAAATGAACCGTCGACTCTTGTCTTCCTGTCACATGATCAACTCAAGCCACACCCCCATGACAAATGTCACATGATCTTGAAGGAGTCAGTAGTTCATCAAACAGATGTTTCTTGAAGGAGTCAGTAGATCATCAAACACAGATGTTTCTTGAAGGAGTCAGTAGATCATCAAACACAGATGTTTCTTGAAGGAGTCAGTAGATCATCAAACACACATGTTTCTTAAAGGAGTCAGTAGATCATCAAACACACATGTTTCTTGAAGGAGTCAGTAGATCATCAAACACAGATGTTTATTGAAGGAGTCAGTAGATCATCAAACACAGATGTTTCTTGAAGGAGTCAGTAGATCATCAAACACAGATGTTTCTTGAAGGAGTCAGTAGATCATCAAACACACATGTTTCTTAAAGGAGTCAGTAGATCATCAAACACAGATGTTTCTTGAAGGAGTCAGTAGATCATCAAACACACATGTTTCTTAAAGGAGTCAGTAGATCATCAAACACAGATGTTTCTTGAAGGAGTCAGTAGATCATCAAACACAGATGTTTCTTGAAGGAGTCAGTAGATCATCAAACACAGAGATGTTTCTTGAAGGAGTCAGTAGATCATCAAACACAGATGTTTATTGAAGGAGTCAGTAGATCATCAAACACAGATGTTTCTTGAAGGAGTCAGTAGATCATCAAACACAGATGTTTCTTAAAGGAGTCAGTAGATCATCAAACACAGATGTTTCTTGAAGGAGTCAGTAGATCATCAAACACACATGTTTCTTGAAGGAGTCAGTAGATCATCAAACACAGAGATGGTTCCAAAGCTTAGGAGCAACAGTCTGGAAGGATTTCTCTTCTCTGGTCCTGAAGTTCAGGAACCATCAGTAGATTCTGATCCACAGACCTCAGAGCCCGAGCTGGGGTGTAAGGCTGGATCAGATCATGAAGGTCTGACCATGAATAGATCTGAAAGTAAGAACCAGAATTTTAAAGTTGATCCTGAAAGAAACTGGAAGCCAGTGAAGAGTTTGAAGGAGAAATGTGAGTTCTTCTACTAGAGCGGCTCAGAATTCTGAATCAACTGCAGACGAGACGATCCTTCTTGTTAAGACATGAAAACAAACTGTTACAATAGTCCAGACGAGAAGAAACAAACACATTATAAGATCCAGATCATGTTGTGACAACATTTTCCTAAGTTTAGAGATTTTTCTCAGTTGAAGGAAACAGTTTCTGGTCAGTTTTCTTCAGTGTTGAACAAGAGACATGTCTTTATCAAATACAACACCCAGGTTTCTCAGGCTCAGTTTGACAGACTGACTTAAGTCACTCAAGTACTGACTCAACCCTGGAACTTTATCATCAACAATCACCAGAGTTTCAGGTTTGTCCACATTTAGCTTCAAAGTGTTTTCACTCATTGTTTGATTTCTAGCAACAATTGACTAAGTTCAGCCTCTGATCAGTTGATCAACAGAGCAGTAGAGCTGGATGTCATCAGCAAACATGTGATAAGAAACATCTGGAAATCTCTGAATGATTTTACCGAGGGGAATCAAGTACAGCAAAAACATTAAAGGACCCAGAACAGAACCTTGAGGGACTCCACACAACAGATGATTCAGACCTCATTTGATTGACAGATACACTAAAACAGAAGGTATGAGGAGAACCACTGGAACACAGACCCAGACAGTCTTCATCCCTCAGTCTTCTCAGCAGGATCTGGTTCAACTGTGTCAAAGGCTGAGGA
>NC_141833.1:25377729-25382729 GCF_982586985.1 Callionymus lyra
TTTGATTACAGTTGAAAATTGTTGGATTATAGTTGAAAATTGTGTGATTATAGTTGAAAATTGTTTGATTATAGTTGAAAATTGTTGGATTATAGTTGAAAATTGTTTGATTATAGTTGAAAATTGTTTGATTCTAGTTGAAAATTGTTTGATTATAGTTGAAAATTGTTTGATTCTAGTTGAAAATTGTTTGATTATAGTTGAAAATTGTTGGATTATAGTTGAAAATTGTTTGATTACAGTTGAAAATTGTTTGATTATAGTTGAAAATTGTTGGATTATAGTTGAAAATTGTTTGATTATAGTTGAAAATTGTTTGATTATAGTTGAAAATTGTTTGTTTAGTTGAAAATTGTTTGATTATAGTTGAAAATTGTTTGATTATAGTTGAAAATTGTTTGATTATAGTTGAAAATTGTTTGATTATAGTTGAAAATTGTTTGATTACAGTTGAAAATTGTTTGATTACAGTTGAAAATTGTTTGATTATAGTTGAAAATTGTTTGATTACAGTTGAAAATTGTTTGATTATAGTTGAAAATTGTTTGATTATAGTTGAAAATTGTTTGATTATAGTTGAAAATTGTTTGATTATAGTTTAAATTGTTTGATTCTAGTTGAAAATTGTTTGATTCTAGTTGAAAATTGTTTGATTATAGTTTAAATTGTTTGATTCTAGTTGAAAATTGTTTGATTATAGTTGAAAATTGTTTGATTATAGTTGAAATTGTTTGATTATAGTTGAAAATTGTTTGATTATAGTTGAAAATTGTTTGATTATAGTTGAAAATTGTTGGATTTTAGTTTTAAAATTGTTGGATTATATCTGAAAATTGTTTGATTATAGTTGAAAATTGACGTCGATCGACTTCATCATCAGTCAGAACACAAATGTGGGTCAAACTGACCCGAGAGTTCAAGGTCACAGTTATTTCTACTTTCATGTGAAATACATTCGTTTTTTCATGTTTCATGTTCTCATCAAATTGATTCTAATCCTTGAATATGTCGAAGTTATATTTTAATTTAGTTTGAACTAAAGAACATTTAAATCTAACAAGTGTGTCCAGGTGTGTCCAGGTGTGTCCTGGTGTGTCCAGGTGTGTCCTGGTGTGTCCAGGTGTGTCCTGGTGTGTCCAGGTGTGTCCAGGTGTGTCCAGGTGTGTCCAGGTGTGTCCTGGTGTGTCCAGGTGTGTCCTGGTGTGTCCAGGTGTGTCCAGGTGTGTCCTGGTGTGTCCAGGTGTGTCCAGGTGTGTCCTGGTGTGTACTGGTGTGTCCAGGTGTGTCCAGGTGTGTCCTGGTGTGTCCAGGTGTGTCCTGGTGTGTCCTGGTGTGTCCAGGTGTGTCCTGGTGTGTCCAGGTGTGTCCAGGTGTGTCCAGGTGTGTCCTGGTGTGTCCAGGTGTGTCCAGGTGTGTCCAGGTGTGTCCTGGTGTGTCCAAGTGTGTCCTGGTGTGCCAGGTGTGTCCAGGTGTGTCCTGGTGTGTCCAGGTGTGTCCAGGTGTGTCCAGGTGTGTCCTGGTGTGTCCAGGTGTGTCCAGGTGTGTCCAGGTGTGTCCTGGTGTGTCCAAGTGTGTCCTGGTGTGCCAGGTGTGTCCAGGTGTGTGTCCTGGTCCTCCTCCTACAGAAGCTTCAGACCAACATGATCCTCCAGTGGTTCCTCTGGAAGGAGAAGTTCTTCTCCGAGTCTCTCCCGGACGACCGACCTTGTGTCGTCTTGTTTTCTCAGCCGAGAGCATCAACCCAGTCTCTTGGCTCAGCTCTATGTCACAAACACTGAACTGATCCTGCAGACTTAGCAGAGCTGATCCTCATCCCTGCACGAGCATGTAGCCTGTCACGCTAGCGCTGGTCTTCGTGTCCAGCTGTGTGTGAGAGGTCAAGAGGTCAGCTGAGGTCAACGTGTTACACTGAGTAACAGAAGGTGGATCACAAGTGTCATGGCCGCCGTCGCTCAGAGTTACGCCTCGATGTCGCGCTTCCATGATTAAAGTCCCTTCCTGTGTGTGTGTGTGTGTGTGTGTGTGTGTGTGTGTGTGTGTGTGTTAGTGTGAAACATGTCTATTATATTAATATTAATACTGTTTATAAACCTGTTATTATTATTATTATATTAATACATCTGTTATTATTATTATTAATACTAATTATAAATATGTTATTATTATTATTATTATTAATACCTCTGTTATTATTATTATTATTATTAATACCTCTGTTATTATTATTATTAATACTATTTATAAATATGTTATTATTATTATTATTATGAATACATCAGTTATTATTATTATTAATACTATTTATAAATATGTTATTATTATTATAATTATTAATACATCAGTTATTATTATTATTAATACTATTTATAAAACTGTTTTTATTATTATTATTATTATTAATACATCTGTTATTATTATTATTATTAATACTTTTTATATATCTGTTATTATTATGAATATATATGTTATTATTAATGTAATTACCATTTAAACACATGTTTTAAGCAGCAGTCGCTCACAGAGACGCTGATCTTCTGCAGGAATAGTTTGTTCTTTTATTCGTTTTCACACCTGAGTGTTGCTGCAGGTCATGTGACTGTGATGGTCATGTGACTGTGATGGTCATGTGACTGTGATGGTCACGTGACCGTCACAGTCACATGACCATCACAGTCACATGATGACTTCAAGAAACACATGTTGGATCTTAAAGTCAATCCGTTAAAACAAACTTTAATCATTAGAATCTTGTTGGATTCAAACCAACATCTGTTGTTTTCAAAGTAACGTTAAATACTGTTTATATTAAATATATTTATGTTTCCTCGTGTGAACCTGATTTAAATCATTATCAAGTAAAACCTCACATTTTAATTATATATTATATATATTATATATAATATATATATTATATGTTATTTTCATGTCAAGAACATTTTTGCCTGAATTATGTCCAGAATATTGAGTTTAATTTAAGATTGAAATGAAGATTAAAGAGTTAAAGTTAAGATTAAAACATTATTGATTGAATATTTATTCAACTTTATATTCAAGTGTTTGGTTCTTTTTTTATTTATTTATAAAACAACAACTGTTGTTGTTTGTTGATCAACATGTTTTAGTTTGTAAATCAAAGGATTTTAATCATTTATTTGATTCATTCAAAGAAAAATGTTGATTTAAAAAGTATTTTTATTCAAAAATAAGTATTGTATTTATCTGCACTAATGTATTTAAACAAGTCAATTATTGAACGTTTTTACTTTAACTTGTGAAACTGAATCAAACAAATGTTTTCACACTTGATGTGCTGCGTCCAACCCTGGCTCGCCGGGACAGCAGGTGTGTGTATAAATGTGTTTAAATGTGTATAAATGAGTATACATGTGTATAAATGAGTATACATGTGTATAAATGAGTATAAATGTGTATAAATGAGTATACATGTGTATAAATGAGTATACATGTGTATAAATGAGTATAAATGTGTATAAATGTGTATAAATGTGTATAAATGTGTATAAATCAATGTTTCTGTTGCGTCTTCGACTCGAGTCAGAACTGAACCAACGACTCGTGTTCGGTTCTGACTCGACATTGACTCGAGATCCGAGTCTTTCTTCGAGTCTCTTTGAATAAAACATCTGGATCTTGACTCGACTCGTTATGTCTGGACTTAAGTCTCCGAAGAAAACGTTGACGTAAAACCATGAAGTTTATAAATGTTAATAAATATAGATAAATATAGATAAATATAGATAAATATAGATAAATATAGATAAATATAAATATTAATAAATGTTAATACATGTTAATAAATATTAATAAATGTTCTGAGAAACGATCAAAACGTTTGAGACAATATTTTATATGAATAATAAATTACAACATTTATATTTGTGTAAAGAAAATATGAACTATTTTCGTCGCTAGAATCATAAAATGTAATATAAATATAATATAATATAAATATCATATTAATATAATATAATTTAAATATCATATAAATAGAATAGAATATAAATATAATAGAATATAAATATAAAAACAATATAAATACAATATAATATCAATATCAATATAAATAGAATACAATATAAATAGAATAGAATATAAATAGAATAGAATATAAATATAAAAACAATATAAATACAATATCATATCAATATCATATAAATAGAATAGAATATAAATAGAATACAATATAAATATCAATACAAGTTTAATAGAATATAAATAGAATACAATATAAATATCAATATAAGTTTAATAGAATATAAATAGAATATAATATCAATATCAATATAAATAGAATATAAATAGAATACAAAATAATATCAATATCAATATAAATAGAATATAAATAGAATACAATATAAATATCAATATAAGTTTAATAGATTATAAATAGAATCTGAAGCAGTCTTTCACACACACAGTCAATCCGAGGAATCGAACCATCAACGTTGGCGGTAAAGCCGCACTTGTATCTAATTATTGATCAATATTTGATCAGATTTTAAATTTGTTCTCGATGAAGAAAATAATATTTGATTTAAAGAATCATTGATTTTCTCTAAAACATCGATCATGAATCAAACGTGTTCTGACGACTGATCGACGACATCATCAATTCTTATAAATCAATTTATTAGGTCATCATACTTTACAATAATATCCCTCGTGGTGACAGGTGTCAATCAAAGTTAGAAAGGTGACATGCAGGTTGAAAGGAAAGTCATGCGCGCGCGAGAGAAACATATAAATACTTACAAAATCATTTTTACACATCGACATATTTACACAAACAATAAATAACCGACAGGAGAAAGTCCTGCTTGTGCTTCATGCTGGGCCCGAGCGGGTCAGAACCTCAGGGCCGGGTCAGAACCTCACGGCCGGGTCCGAACCTCACGGCCGGGTCCGAACCTCACGGCCGGGTCCGAACCTCACGGCCGGGTCTGTTCGATCTGCTGGTGCTGACTCCGGACCGCGAACCT